>NC_056725.1:723334885-723564885 GCF_019279795.1 Protopterus annectens | reverse complement strand
AATTTCAAACATTTTGAATGGAGATTGGCATACAGCGCAAAATGGGAAATGTATCATTCTCCTCCTTGTAGTGTGATCTCAGAGTTGTTATATTCAATTAACAAGCGGTCTGGAGGGTTGCAGGGGGGGGGGCTTGCCCCCTGCAAAAATGTAAAAAAAAATGTTTTGTTATTTATTTATTTATTGTTTTATTTTGATTTCAAACTTTATAAGCCACGGTGGTACAGTGGTAACATTGTTGCGTCACAGCAAAACGTTCTCCTGTTCGATTCTCGGCTGGAGTGCCTTCTGTGTGGAGTCTGCATGTCCTCCCCGTGGTTGAGTGGTGTTCGAAAGACATTTGTGAATGGGTGTGCTTTCATTGAAGGTTGGGTGTCAGCTGGCAACTCGGCACCATAAAAATCTACTGCCAATCATTAGTGAACCAGAGTTCTGCTGTGGCGACCCCTAACCAGGAAAAGACAAAAAAACAAACATTTTAATTTCAAACTTTCAAAACTTTGACTATACGGTCTCGGCTGTATGATTTTCAAAGTTTTAAAAGTCTGAGCTAGTGCTAGAGATGCAGGATGATAGGGTTAGGTTATTTATTATATATAGATACATAGGTATACATGTATATGCATTGGGATGGTATAATGGTTAAGATGTTTACCTTGCAAACACAAGGGGCAGTGTTTGATTGTCACATGGGGTAGTTGGTTAGGCTTATAATAGCCCCCAAGGGTAGTTAACGTAGTACTAACATCTGACACCAAAATGTAAGACAGATAACTATTTAGATTTTTACATTTGTTCTAATGGTTAAGGTGTTTGCCTTACAAATACAAGGTGCATGGTCTGATTCTCACATGGAGTAATTGTCCATGCTTAAAATGGCCTACAAGGGCAGTTAGCCTATGAACTTAATAAGGTGGCCTAATTTAATCTAATTAGGTACTATATATATATATATATATATATATATATATATATATATATATATATAGATATAGATATGTATATATACATACATATATATATATATATATATATATATATATATATATATGTATATATATATATATATATATATATATATATATATATAAAATATATATATATATATATATATGGTTCTACCTCACTTCACCGACATAGGACATCCGACAGGAAATCGCGAGCCCCAGAAGATCGACAGCGAGCAGAGACCGGACAGGAGGACCAAGAAGATCGAAGAAGAGGAGAAGACCCGACGACGGATGAAAGTGGGAAAAGGCCGAGTGGGAAATGGGAAAACACGTAGTTAGGTAGGTATGCGGGTGTAGGGATAGAAGTGGTTAAGGAGTTAGTTAGAGTGGGGGTCAGTAGTTAAGCGCAGTGATTGTGTTTGGCAAAGGATAAGTTGTTGATTAAGTTAGGGTCAGGTAAGTGTAGTTAGGATTGTTTGGGTTTAGGGGCGGAGGTCCAGGTAGAGCCGGGTCAGGTGTGAGGTAGGTTGGGTTAGTAGGTTAGGTGATGGTCAGGGGTTGTAGCGGGTCAGCGGGTCGTGGTTTAGTGTGGCTGGTAGGGTTCGTATTGTGTTTAGTTTGTAGTGGGGAGGGAATATGTTTAGGTTGTTGATTGTGGTGTGTGAAGTGTATATATATATATATATATATATATATATATATAGATATATAAAATAGAAAACGTCATTACCGAGACAAAATGGCATAATATCTAACAGTTAGAATCCTGAATCCCACATAATCAAAAATATGCTACTTACATGGAAGATAGTGCAGTTGGTATATTTAATTTAGGGCGGAGCTTGCCCCCTGCTAAAATGAAGGAAGAAAAATAGTTGTAGTTTTTCATTTATTTGTAGAGGATAGTTTCTCCTGTAGGTTACTTAGGCTATGCTCACTTCTGATTAGTTCCTTATTATCAGTATTTTGTAATACAATGTTTATGTAATGTTTCTTTAAGGCTGTAAAGGATTATGGGATGTTTTATTTGTGGGACATTTTGCTTTCTGTTTAGGGTGAGTTATTTTTTGATGTAAGCATTTTGGAAGGTGTTAATTTGCTTTGTATAGTTAGATAGCGTCATGGATTGGTCAGAGACATCTGTGGACGAGATTTCGATTATGTGGGATTTGGGATTATAACTGCTCGATGTCATGTCTTTTCATTCATTTTATCTCAGTAATGTCATCTTCAATCTTATGGGCTTTCGCTCAATGAAGTAGACCCATATATATCAATATCTATATATATCTATATATATATATATATATATATATATATTCAAAGGAGTGCATAAATTTATATATATATATATATATATATATATATATATATATATATATATATATATATGCAAAGGAGTGCATACATTTATATATATATATATATATATATATATATATATATATATATATATATATATATAAATGTACATATATATAGATATATGTGCGAAGGAGTGCATATATAAAACACTAGTAAACAAATTAAAATGGACTTTGCTGGGAAGTTTATATAGGGTACCTGAACTTAAAAGGGTAGTTGATGTAAACTCCAGAGATGAGTGTCAAAGAGACTGGGAAAGGTATCTCGGCTACTAGATCAAGGTATAGTGTTGAAATCTTCAAGGCCAGAATGGTCCTTGGTTTAGTTTCTGGAGACAGGCTAGCCTTCCTCAGTGTATTGTCATGGTTATTAAAGCAATTGCTAACTGTACTCAAAAAGGTGAAGATAAGAGATCATTAAGGACTCATATTACCAACATTTGCACCCAGTTTATAGGCAGGAAGCATTAATGTGGTACATATTTTCTGCTCTCCATACAAATTTCAGAGATTTTTGTTACCAGATACTCCAAAACTTCTGTGACAAGGTGGGTCAATAGGAGAATGTTTCTTTCACCTTTGACTAAGTATCTCTTGTTACAGGCTGCCTGCAGTTTCGCTTTTTTTCTTTATATGTTAGATTATTTGTGTGCATATCTCTCAACCTCTTAATGAAAAATTCTGGACAAAGCCTGACAGAATGAGTGGACAAATGCCCAAAAATAGGGACAGATTTTAAATATTGCTCTTATAAACTTAGAAAGTTGATAGAATAACAGGATTTGTCTTAATGTGCATATTTGTGAAGGATATGAAGTCTGAAACTCAAATGTGTATCATTATTTAGTGACTTCAAGACTCAGATTATGTCAGTGATTTGCCAGAAAATCACAAATTTTATGAGGAATAGACCAAAAATATGACAAAAAAATCTTTACATTCTGCGAAAATCTGGGCAGTTCAGAAGTTTGTTTGGCGTTTTCTCCATTTTTTATTGGCTATGTATGATAATGCAGCTCTTATGTATGAAGGTAATAGTAGCAAATGCAGGCAGAGCCCTGTAGATAGATGTAAAAAGACTGCATATTTGCGGACAATTTCTTAACAGTGGACACATTACAATAGGGCACAGAAGAACAGGCTGTCCGGGGTGAAGAAGTGAAGTTGATTATAATTAAAACTTTTTTGCAATGCCTATGCAGAAATATTTCCTCTAGCCCAGGCACTCTCTTGTTATTAGGACTGTTTTCTCTTTTCATACCCTAAAAGAAAGTATGGTACCAGGTCATTCCCCAACTCCTGAGACGCATGACTAGAGAAATCTATTAAGTAATTATTATGACATGTACATTATGACTTGTCAGAATCACATGATAAGAATAAAACCAAGGAATGTTTTATGGAAAAAGTAGGAGAATATTTAGGATAATACTTAAAAAAAGTTCTGAAGTACACCACTTAAAAAGATTTGTATGTCTTTATTATGTTGCTGTTGCTATTTACATAACAGAATGCTATATAGAAATTACTTGCCTGAATGGGGACTCCTTATTGCACTCCGTGTTCCAAAGTTCCCTGTCCATCACCTACTAGTCTTGTATCTTTTACTCAACAAAACTGAAAAAAAAATAAAATAAAATAAAAAAGAACAAAACGATCATAAGTAAATTACCCTTCAATATTTTTCAAAAAAATTATTTTAAGCTCTTGCACCCTAATTAGTTTTTTCTTCAATTTTCTAGTAATTTGATTGTACTTTTTTTGTGAAAATTTTAAGTGTTTTATCTTCATTACATCAAAAGCATTAGAGTTATTCAGTTACCTATATTAACATGGTAGGATGAGACCTTAGCTATGGTTCTCTCTGACTTCAACTGGCTGTGCAGGCATTTGAAAGAGCTGATGGGTGAAGTGAGAAACAATGGGAGTTTTTTTTTTTTTATCCTTTACTTGGAAAGGGACATGGTGGCATGCTGGTGAGACAGATCATCCCATGGAAATAAGAAGGGTGGCAAGGTTAGGTTATTTTTGGGCAGAGAGGGGAGCAGGGACATACCCAAAACCATATCTCATAGATTATAGTGGCCTATTAATGCAATGCAAAAGTACAGGAGGTAATATGTCAAGCTATCTGATGTGGACAGTAAGGATTCTCAAGTCACTTATCTTCTGCAATCTGTTGTTAAAAGTATCAGGCAGCTGGACATTTTGGCTCAGAAGGGTTAAACACTTGCATGAATCTATATAAACTGCAGACTGAGGAAACAAGGAACGGAGTAGGAGCCATGGTGCTACACCAGCTAGCAAAATGTCTAATGTGTGGCAAGAATGCTTTAGACATATATGTTTCTCACTCAAAGAAGCCAAGGTGCTAATGGTATAATTAAAGCAGTTCAACATCTCACTATCACTGTCATAACAAAGTGATGCGTTAATAGGCTGCTGTAGTGTGTGCCATTCAATTGCACAAGTCAAAGCTCTTCTTGGTTATATTAAAGTGATATGCTTCAATGTGAAATTCTCATTTTGCACTGCAATACTGATGATCTGAAGGCATGTAGAAAAAAGTCATTATTGAGTGCACTTCATTAATAAGACAGATGCATAACTACTGCTTTTAATTGTCATAAAATTGATTCAGTTTTCTAAATGTAAATTACATTTGTATAATAAAT
This sequence comes from Protopterus annectens, assembly GCF_019279795.1. NCBI lineage: Eukaryota > Metazoa > Chordata > Ceratodontiformes > Protopteridae > Protopterus > Protopterus annectens. The sequence goes on along the minus strand of NC_056725.1, from coordinate 723,559,896 downwards.
GTGAAATGACAGCATCATAAAATAGAAAGCTAATGTTATAAAATGTTAATAAATTACAAATAAGTAGTTTGCTTTATCTGGCCTTCACATGCATAATGTGTCTCAAAGCAAATAACTTAAGCAAAGCAAAACTCTTACTCAAATGAAATCAGTTAAAATAAAACTCTAAGGTTTCCTCTAGAAAATATACACTTGTTATTTTCTGAAGAAAACATGCACTAATATCACTATATGTGTTTGTCTATTCAATGACTTCAGTTATACATGTATCCAACTATATTTCAGGCTGGATTTTATCAGACTTAAGACAGCACAGCAGAGGCATTCAATGTGAGACATCTCTCTGCACAAAAATAAAATTCTGGTGACACTTCTACAGAAAGGGGATGGAGTGAGGAATATGGGCAACAAAACACACAACACAATACACACTCACTCTCCCAAACAGTTCTTGGATGCCACTGATATTTAGTTTGGTTCAGAAACGGGAGATATACATCTGTTCAAGTATATATATCCCAGAAAGATAGCACCCAAGGCACTCTCTGTCAAGTGTCAGATCTTCCAATATGCTTGCTGTGTTTCAGGTCTGGTACAAGACTGCAGTAGTGTGAGCTCTGTTTCACCTTTAAAAGGTGCTTTTCCCAAGAATATGTAATCATGGAGTTAGTGTACAGCTCCCCATAAACAATATTGTAAAAAAATCAGTTTGTAGAAAGTGTTAATTCCTATTAAATGAGAACTAAACAAAACTTAAATTGCAGCATATTAAATTATCAGTTTTAATGCAATATCGTATACAAGGCAGTAATGCTTGTAAATGCTGCTGATCTTCTTTGCATTTTATTCATAGACTGCCAAGCTGTGAGTTAATCAGTGACCACTGACTATGTTGCTGGCTTTTTTGTTTCTCCAAATGTATAGGATTTGTTAATACCATGAGAGAAATGGACTTATTCCTATGTTGGTGTATTAAGTTTATGAAATAAGTTTTGATTTAATATTTGATGTTTGCCATCTCATCACCTAGAATGTACCTATGTTTGTCATCTTCTATATTTCATGCACAACTATCTATATGTTTAACATATTCCAGTATACTTCAGAATTAATTTTTTAATAGCCTATCTGCTCCTGCTACCACTAAAGCTATCAGAGTGTTATTTTTCCATACTGTTCTAGTTTCATCTTACACGCCTTGACATTTTATAACTTAATATCTTTCAGATCCAAGAACAAAAACACAGTTGGAGTGAAGGCTCAGTGGAAAAAAATACATAAACTACCAAGAACAAACCATTGATACCAATGTGAAGTGTGAAACACTTTTAATATCCAAAAAGAACGCAATGCTTTCAGGTATAAAAACCCTTCTTTCGTGCTGACAATACACAATTCTAATAACGCACCTTTTAAGTCATAAGAGTTAATTACACAGCCAATAAAAACAGAATAGGAATTTCAAACATTTAAAGTCATATCATACAAAAATATATAATATATCATTCATATCAAGACACTAAAAACATAAAATATATAGACATACAAAATAAATAGTAAAGACACTTCCCATATAAAAAAGTTTTTCATGAAAAACACTTGTTGCATACTTTATAAAATATATTTCATAAGATGGCTCACTTTACCTTAAGCACAGCCTTATTAGAAACAGTCTGGTTTATACCAGGTACATGATCTGCTCATAAGTGTGAAATCCATTTAAGTTCTTTATTTCCCAACTTAGTATTTATATCGCCTCTTCTCACTGATTTCACTAACAGCTCAATAGCTAAAGTTAAAATTATGTGTAATATTTTCTGCTATATGAAGCTATGGGCCATAAGTAAATGTAAAGTGAGGGCAGACCCACAGAATATTGAGCAGTACTGTTGTGGAAAATAGAAGCATAAACAGTTGTTAATGGATTTTGTGCCCCCCCCCCCTTATCTGGATCAATACTATAATTCATATACTACGGGTATGTTGTTCTCCAAACCTAATGTTGGGATTGTGTTCTATTATTGTTCATATATTTCATCAGTTGCATGTTAACATACCTTGTTCAAATACCATTGTTGGTGGCCTGTTGCCATCAATGTTACTGGCATACTGTTGTTCCATTTATGCGTGTGTTCTGTTTTCTATGCAACCGTTTCAAATCTGTTTTATGGGGTTAATTGGGACACCCACACATGCTGTTATACCTAATCTTGAAATGTGTTGTTCATGACTAACCAACATATTCTGTAAAACCTGAACACCATAGCACATTTGGGAAGGCAGATCCCAGCAGATCCACCTATCCCACCTCATCTGGCCATGGCACTGGGCCTCAGCACATCTGGGACTCAACCCGGGACTTCGTTGTCCATTGGTCCTGCACCACCTTCGGGTGGAACTGCCTCAAGGGATGGGGCCTGCTCCCCCAAGAGTGGGCATGGACATGAGCCTGTCACCCATAGCCAGTTCCAGGGTATGGTGCGCAGTGTAATCCAAACAGAGTTGGATGACTGGTTGCGCCAGACAGAGGGCCGCCTGGCACACCTATAGGGGCAAGCTGCCCCTCCTGTCCAGCACAGCCACCTTTGGGGCCGTGAAGGTACTGTGGTGACTGCCCATGGGTGTGGACCGCAGTCCCACTGTATCTATTAGGAGGCTCATGGGCTTCAGAATCCCAACCACCCTCCCTGTCAAAGGTGTTTAACCCCCCATGTGTCATATACTACCCTTGTCTGCAGTCTTGTCTGTCTTGTCTGTCTGCAAATGTAACCTGTCCTACACAACCTACCTCCCCAAAGATACCTACAGCCCTTCCCCAACATCCCAGTCTCACCTTAAAAAAAAGGGCATCTGCCTCGGAAAAAAAACATTGCTCCACACATAGCTCTAGACTTTGCACCCATGTGGAGTGAAACTAACCAATCTACCCACAGATTATTCTCCAAATGTCTGTCACCAACACTCCTCCCTCTGGGGTGTGAGGCTGTAAATTTCAAATTCAACACATTATTCTCAGCTGTTGCTGCAGAAGAAATGTAGAGCTATGGTCCTTTTTGACACCCGTCCTGCACATTCCTTGCTGCTTTTCCTAATGTTTACCCCCTGCTTGCCCCCATTTTACCATTTTCCTATCAACCTTTTTTCTTTTCCTTAATTAAAATTTGCACGGGTGTAATCGGTGCTAAGTGAAGCTAAGAGGTCTTAACCGTCTGTTAGCAATGCGTACCTCCATGCAAAACCATGAAAACCCACTTACAACTGCTTAAAAGTGCCTTAATCACTCTGTTTCCATCAGCCCTTGTTCTGCCAAGCAACAAAAAAACAAATCCTGCTAAATCTCAAACCCAGGACACTGTGCACTACGATCACAACAATGTACCACTACACCATGTAAGCTGCAGGAAACTGCAATGCTTTTACAAATATATCATGCATTCTGCTCATTTAACATTTATGAAAAAAAAAGTCATCACTTCCAAGTCTGGAAACCAGGACCATGTGCACTACAATCACAGGAACATACCTCTACACCACCTGAGCTGTAGGAATTTGCAATGTTTTAACAAACATATCATACACGACAGTCATTTAACATAAGGGAAAATTATATATCCGTAGTACTCTTATACACACATATATGTATATATAGATACCAATAGATATATATATATATATATATATATATATATATATATATATATATATATATATATATGTGTGTGTGTGTGTGTGTGTGTGTGTGTGTGTGTGTGTGTGTGTGTGTGTGTGTGTGTGTGTGTGTGTGTGTGTGTGTGTGTGTGTGTATATATATATATATATATATATATATATATATATATATATATATATATATATACTCATATATAAATATATATATAGATAGATAGATAACCACCCTCTTACTGCAAGACATCTGCAAAAAGCCCAACAAAGTGTGGAGTAAAGGTCAAACAATAGTGACATCCTTGAAATATGGCTGTCATATGTGTAGAAGTCTGCTAGATGGGTAAGGTTTGCTTTCACATACAATTCCAGGTAGATTTCAGGTCTGAAACACAAATGAATTTCATTATTTACTGATGTCAATGCTCACATCATCCCGCTGATTTGTCAGAAACCCACAACTGTTATGGGCAACAGACCAGACATATGAGCCATGCATCTGGACAGTGTCTAGATATCTGGACAGTGGAGAGGTATGAGTGCAGTTATGTAACAGAATAGAAAAACCCATGACAGCTGCCAACCATGTCACCCAGCACCTTCTGAACCGCAGTAAGACCAACACGACACTACCTCGATTCAGCTAGGGGGAATTACCCATGTATATCTAAGTATATCATGCACTACACAGATGGAACTGTAGTGGAAAGTAGATATTGGTGCAAAAATGTCCACCCAGAACCATTTTCACCAGTCACAGCAACATATCAGTACCCCAAATGAACTGGAGAGTAGAACGACTGTTTGACAGGATTGATTGCCAGTCACACAGTACACCGACATATACTGGTCCAACTCACAGTCTACTGGAAATCCTGAGGTGTTACAGGACATTTCTCAGTCTGCCCCTATAAACATAGACACCTGATTGACCCCCACAACTGTAGCAGCATGCACAGTCAGATAGAAAAAGGATCTATGACACTCACATCTGCTACTGTCCCTACTCAGCCCAACAAACATTTACACACAACACTGCTACACAATTCTGGCAGTCTGTTAACAATGGCCAGACATATATAATTCTCATATGTACAGGTTTCCACAGAATGTCCAGGGTGTGAGACCATATTCATGTCCACTGCCGCATACCACTTCCAGGAGTCTGCTAAGTCACTGGGATGATACCTGGAGTGTAGTCACTAAATAATGATATACCATACCTCTGAACCTCTTACTGCAAGACATCTGGACAAAGCATGGCATACTTGGGGGACAGGGAGCTGGAAAGAGGGACATATCTCACATAATGGTGTTGCAATCCAAAACAGTTGCTGGTGTTACAGGCTTTGTTGTAACATAACATCCCTGAAGGATATGATGTCTGAAACATCAATGGATGTCAACAGTTACTGACTACAATCCATACATTATCCCACTGATTCCACAAAAGCAGACATCTGAGCAACAGGCCACACATAACAGGTAAACCTCTGGGCAGTCTGTAGACATCAGGACAGTCGAGAGGTATGTCACAGACATATCACTGTCAGACATCATGTCATGCAGAAAATGTATGTCCAGATGAACCCTGTTAATCTAGCAGGTCTCTGGGTATAACAGCACTACTGACTTGCAATCTGTACCCCATTCTGGAGTTTTGGCCCCCATGTTGTTGGGAAGTCTCCACATGTCTTGTCCTGTGAGGCATTCCCACCTACTGTCTGTGAAGCTGTAGCCCCCACATCTCCATAATGTCCCCCACACAGGCAAGGAAAAGGGGCAAGGCCCATGTGAAGGATGTAATTATAGCACTGTGTTGCTATAGCATTGGCTAATGGAAAGACAACACAGTTGCTCTGGATGCCAGTAGCAAGTGGGAGACACCGATTGGTGCACTGGCTATCACCTGCTCATGAGCAATACCTACAAAAGGCAAGCTGCTACCTATGCAACACAGGTCTCAACCCATCTACACAAAGACAGACTGCAACTACATAAACCTAACCATTTGCATTGTTGTGAGGAAACTCTTCAGCACTGTAACAGGTATGTCAATCTTGTAAGCTTGTAACAGACTGCAGAAGGGGGAATGCAATGGGGTCAAATGAGACATTAAACACTAGGCCGCAACAAGACATGCTGGACTCACATGCTGCTGTCTGGCACTTATGGCCATTCCCGCTTGCCCTGTCTACATTGACATGGAGCACATCTGTGGCCGCTGGTCACCCCAGCAAAGGTCATCTCATGTATTCCTACTACTGGTATGTCTGTTGTCCAATACTGAGTGTGTCATTGCTAGGCCAGCTACCTGGGATGTTGTAATTATTCATATGTCACCTGTGAATGCTACTCTGATACATATGCTTGTCTAACAAATGAAGGAGACATATAAGGTATGTGCATAGTACACAACAGGTGCAGATGTGTGTGCTGAACTGTATGTAATATACTGAGCCCATAAATGACAACTGTCCAGAGTTTTGAAGACTGACCACATGTCTTTTTCACATTTGTAGTCAATGCCTCATAGAGTTGTGTATTGTCTGGCACATCACTGGCAACCCATTAAAGAATGAAGTCATAACATATTACCATACATTTGATTTTCAGATGTCATATCCTGCAGACTAAACCTGTGAATGCAACATGTCTTTGCTAGCAACTAAGTATGTTTCAGCAGGATTCATAAAGTGACACTATTTACTGGCCTTTGTCCACCACTGATGTGTCCCTTTGTGCGGATTTCTTCCTCTAACAGGAGTTAGGTTTCCTACCCTGGAACCCATGTCAATGCAAGCATACCTTGTCCTGTAGGATGTCGACATTTGTTCATTCACCGACACCTGCTTTGTAGCTGGGGAGAGCACACCAACTGTGCCAGGTCACTCATCCCATCATATGTTTAGACCGCAAATGGAGGCCTGCAAAGCCACAGGAGGTGGAGTGTTGAACATTAGCATACACGTACACACATCCAGGCTGGCCTAACAGTATAATGCATGGGAGACATTCCAAGTGCACTTAACAGTTGACAAAACACCTACTCAAATCCTAGCTAGCTACAGGCCTCCAACCATGACTATGGACATCCACCACACCTATTGGGACCTGCTGGAATCTGTCAGGATTAATCGTCTACCCTGCTCCTGGGTGACCTCAAATATCCAACCATAGTGTGCATGACCTATGTCACCTGAACATGAACGCACATAGATTCCCCGCCTTTTTCAATGGCAATGCAGTGGATCAACCATTCAGCACTCCCATGACAGGTGGAAATTTCTTGTACCTGGTCCTAACCAACATGAGTAGCCACTGTAGCACTCCTACAGTGCCATCTTCCACAGTAATATCCGACCACATAGCCATCACTGTTCAGATCACCATCTCCCCTGCCCACCCACCCCTTAACAGTGTCAGACAGAATTAACTGTACACAAATGACTAGAAATCCCCTCAGAGCAGGTAGAAGTAGTTGTACAGCCAACATCTCATCTGTTGGAAATAGCAGTATTGTCCAGGCTCACATCATAATACTATGTGGGCACCTACATAGCTGTATGGACTCAGCAATACCTGACAGGACAACATCATATACCTCAAGGTAGGGTAAATGTCCATGTTGGACAGCAGCAATAGACAAATACCATAATAGGTGGAAATAACTGCTGGACGGGCCAAGAAAGAACAGATGCCTTATTGGAAGCAATGTCACCTTGGTCTGCACAAGCAAATAAGGCCACAGGTGATTTACCCTAAGGCTATCTTTCAGTGCAAATTGAATACATCCACCAAGGCCAATAACAAGGCCTTCCCCGCATGTGTCTGCAATTCCGGAGGCAATACTCAAACCTGCTCTGCAGTGCTGGTCAATAACCTCACATACACATATGGCAAAGATATAGGCAACCGGCTGCAGACAGGTGAAGTATAAACATCACCCCCTGTCTCTCCATTGGTACACATGTGAATGCACAGCACTTGCCCCCCCTCCCCTCATCATCAGGAAGCAGGTCCATAATGCCCTCTCAAAGGCAACACACAGAAGTCTCCATAGGCCTGATACCATCCCTGGCTGCATCCTATATGAACACAGGCAAGGGATCTCAGATCCATTCCGCACTGTAGTCAACCATAGCCTGAGCACCGGCATCATCCCATCTGCACAAAGGACAGCCACTGTCATCCATATACACAAAGGTGAAGCAATCCACTGACCCAGGCAAACATATGCACATCAGACTAACTAGCTTGCCCTGCAAGGGCATGGATGGCAATATCAAGGACATTATGATCAGGGACATCGGCAACATTGAAATGCCTAAGCCCAGACAGCATAGTATTGTCAAAGGGAGATCAGCCTAGTCCAGTTCTCTCATAATAATCCCCAGGTGGCCAAGATACATATGCCTACACAGCTAGGCACCAACCTGCATGTTACCAGATGGTTAGCTAACTGGCCCAATGATAGTACCCACTCAGTCAAAGTAGTGGAACCCACCACTAGTAGTCTATTTTTCCAAAGCGGTGTACCCCAAGGATCAGTCTGGGGGCCTCTACTGTTTGAGATATACATATTTGAGGTACAGGACAAAAGCAGTGGTCTGTGGCTGACTAGGTGTACAGATGCTTGCATGCTGCCCACTATCTTACATTCCCCTACTGATGTGTGCATCTCCCAAGAGGCACTCACCCAATTAATGACTCCTGCAAGAAGCATTACTCCAAAATGAATGCCAGGAAAGGCATCATTCTTCCTGCTGTGGCAGATGTCATCCACACTAAGTATGACAGTAATAATGTACTGAGCATGCAATCAGGTGTGAGGCAACTTGTGCACCAAGGTTGGTAGCAACCTGAGAGTTTTGCACTGTGAGGGCACCATTGTACGTAGACTGTCTACATGGCCCACCTCACAAATAGGGGTATGTCATCCAGGAACCAGGAGGTCACAACATCCCTGTACTCCACCCACATCAGACACATTACCAAGTACAATGGCTTCTTTGGCTTGTACCTTGCCAAGCAAATGCAGCAGTTGCAGAGGCCACAGAAGTTCCTGAGCAGGCAATTTCAGGGTGTGCGACACCTATCCTATACAGGTAGGCTGAAAGCCCTGTCCCTGTACTCAGTCTCATACAGATTGATCATAGGTGACCTGTGTCTGGCATACAAGCCCATGTCCAAACCAGCCTTGATGGTGTTTCTGCATAGCTGTAGGACATATTGCACTCATGCATCATGCAAGCAAGGCCCTCACCTGGTCTGTGACATGTATAGTACTTGTTGGTGGGAAAGTGTGGTGTCCCACACAATACACTGTCTGTAAAAAACACTCCCTCCCCATGTTTAGCAGTGTAGGTGTATAGCCCTCTGGAAGAGGAAGCTGGACGACTGCATGGGAAATGGATGAGATACCCCTGGGATCCTGCATGTGTCCCAGATGGACAGGGGAAACAGGTGCTGGCTTGGAAGGGGCATGGGCCAAAGTCTGGGACAGGCTTAGGAGGGCATCAGGGCCAATAGCCTCTATGCACCTACTACTTTACATGTGTCCTGTATGTATCGCAGACTGTCCTGCAATATTGTCTGAAATGAATCCCTGTGAGTCTGAACTGTGAATGTACTGCCGTGATACTGTATAGTCCTGTCCCCTCATCTTTTATCATCACATATTGTTACACTTTGTCAGTGTGTGTAGTCTGTATAGAAGTAGGTCAGCTGTTACTGTACGTGCATATGCACTTGGTGATACTGTATAGTTCACTCCAATAGCCTTGGTCCTCCCCATAATTACTATTCTGCTACTAAGTCTATCACACAGTAGGATTTGGCACCCTTTTTTGTGGGCTGGACAGTAGCAGTGATAGAGATGGATTGCGGCGGGCAGAACTACCATAAGGTCTGCCCTGATGGGCCCATAGGTGTCACAGCTGCACCAGACTGTACCAGGAGTGTGTGTTTGTGTGTGTGTGTGTGTGTGTGTGTGTGTGTGTGTGTGTGTGTGTGTGTGTGTGCGTGTGTGTGTGTGTGTGCGTGCGTGCGTGCGTGTGTATGTATATATAAATATATATATATATATATATATCAGCAAACATAATACTGCAGGGTATTACTTTACAGAGGTTGTGTTCCCCTGGCAGGTGAACACAGGGGTTGGTGTCCCTCCTCCTTACGACCTGATGTCAGTATCTTAGCAGACTCCCATGAGGATGGTGGTCATAGTGAGGCACAGGTGGGGGTCATCGGTGCCTGGACCTGTGCCATTGTTTTGCATCCTGCTTTCACCAACATGTCCCCAAACAGAAGTCAGTATGCCCACACATGAACAGTCTGTAGCAGCCACAGATAGATGACAGGGTAAGGGTAGTGGCATGGAAAGGCTAGTGTGTTGAGTATGGTGAGTGTGAGTGTAGACACCAGCCATAATCAGAGGGCAGGTTAAGTCACACACAGGCAGATAGACAAGGGTGCTTAACAGAGGACCGCTGCCCATCAAGCCCCTGTCACAAGAGCCATGGCAGGTGTCACCAGATGCATGTTACAGTCTGTCATGGAGGCACAGGCATGTACTGAATGCAAAACCAGACAGATGCTCAGGGTCATGCATGCATGCAGTGCTCCATGCCATGCATGGCGACCTCCATGGCAGTTGTGATGCCATATGTCATCCTGCCGATGTTGGGGATAGACAGTGGGGTAAGACATTGTCACTGCTCAACCGTGCATTGTCTGTGTTCGAGCATGTGGTGGGAGTAGGGCATTGGCTAGGTAGATGTAAGTCAGCGACATGATCAGCTGTAAGCCCACATGACCATGCATATTCACGGTCCCATAGTGGCAGTACCAACAGCACTACTGAAGGGAGGGTGCTGTCCACAACACACCAGAGTAGGCCATACACACATTGTCCTGGCCAGTCCCATCAGGTATGCAGGTCCAGTAGACAGCAGTCACCATCAAGGAGTAGCACTGCATCTGTCCTTGGGCCTGGCGATGGCAGTGATAATCCTGGCAGGACTGGTTACCGCAGCCCTGCCAGGAAATGATGACCCATACATCCTGCCATGTACAGTCCATAGCTGTCCAACATAGACCTGTGTCGGGCATCCACATTGCTTGCAGGTGTGCAAACAAACACTCACACATCCCTATCCCAGGCCAGTCACCACCAGACACGGCCAGCTCATCTGCACGGCCCAGGTAAACATCACCTCTCCAGACACACACATACACACATGCACATATAAACATGATGTCAGCCATATGGCCCAGTATACGCCTCTGGCAATCCAAAACCACACCCTATGCATGTGATGATACGTGTGCCACAACCCTGTTATCCATACCATCAATGCACAGACATGTTCATATGGGTCTGATGCACAGGATGACTATGGTACAGTGTAGCAATGTCATGCTGTGTAAGGTGCTGTCTGCTGGCAGTAGATATGGGTATGTAACTTGTTAGCCATGATGCACTGTTTCTGTTAGTACTGCTGACTGACTGTAGTGTCATGTACTGTATTCTGGTTGTGTTCCAGGTGTCTGCAGGCTGTAGGCCTGCTAGCAGTAACAATGTTGGGTAAGGCGGAGTGGTAACACAATCAACTTATCATAGCCAAGGTGCAGCTGTACATGTACATGTTTACCAGGTGAGCTTACATGCAACAGTGTGTGAGGGGCAATTGTGACAGACAGTGTGACCTTGCATACATACCCTTGATACAGCCACCTAGACCACATACACCCTGCTTTCACCAACATGTCCCCGTACAGAAGTCAGCATGCCCAAACATGCCCAGTCCCCAGCAACCAAGGACAGTGGACAGGTTAAGGGTAGTGTCATGGAAAGGTTAGTGTGTTAAGTATGGTGAGTGTGAGTGTAGAAATTCAATAGTGAGAGAACTGCATCTGCTCCAGTTGGTGCTTCAGTGCTTTTATTTTCTGAATATCACTTACCTGCTTACATCCTCCACTAACACATCAATTTAAAGTGTCTGAAACAGCTTGAATATTGCCTTTATTTGATTGAATGACTCTGTAACTTGCCTGCTTGTTCCTTGAAAATTTCCCAGTCTTCCAAGCCTTCTGTTTTTGTTATTTTATAAGGTTGTGTCACTGCCATCCACCCCTTATGATTATAAGATTTCCCCAGTCCCTCCCTCCCCTCTTTCATTGCTACTGGCTGCTGTATACGCTATTTATATACTCTTCTTACCCACTGTTTTCTATAGATCCCTTGATACTGAAGTACTCACCCAGCAAACCAGTATTACTCTTGAGTAAATCTTTACTACAAATTGTCTCCTGCTCATTTTCCTGGAGTTCAGCAAAGTTTGGAGTCCTCGCTTGTATTTGTGAAGTGTTTTGCTTGTATGCAGTGCCATCCTGGCAAAGTTGACTGACTACCTTTGATTGCTAAATTGAACTTAAATTATTTTGAGCGATCACTGCAGTTTCCTGTTTTATGCGTGCATTTCACTGAATTTTTTTGTAAAAAAAAAATTGCTCTTCCTCTAAGTGTTACTGGTGTTACTGCCTTAAAATCACCTTCAGCAAGGGATTTCAAGCTGGTTTGCATTATCACTGAACTTATGAGTCACTTCTATTGTGTATTTACATTAGGAGGACTAGGTTTATTTATCTGGTGGAAGAAGATGTTTGCTGCTGTATCTGAGTTGGGAAATACACAAAATGCTAGTAGAGTAGTCATTTTATTGACTCCAGAGCTCATTAGTTTTCTGTTTTTCTTTTCTCTTCTGGTATACATTTTGCACATTTGCATTGATTAGCAGTGCCGTGTACAATAGCAAACACCCAGAAAGCAAATTTCTCTGTAGAACAGTCCATAAAACTATAACCTAAGAAGCAATATAGTGCAAATATCTTGTGAACCAACAAGCTTAGAACAGTGAGTTGGGTGTCAAGTGGCAATACCTACAGATTTAATTGACTTCACTATTGTATAAACATTAATGTTAGTAGAATTTAGTACTGTTTAGCATAATCTGCAGTAATAAAGCTCCCTTAATAGTCTGCACCACCGAAGCACCCTTAATAGCCTTCTAACCCCAATACACCACCCACTTGTAGCTCCCAAATCAAAGGACTGGACAGTATGAATATGCAATTTCCTAACTTCTCTGTAGAACTTTGGTGGACCTGGGGATATAGACAATGTAGTAATTTTTCATATTTACTGACAACTACTTTATCCTTAAAGAATCACGGTATGGTAAGGTATACTTACACAATGACACTAGGGGCTATACTCGCTCATACAGATTGTCAAAGCCATTCATGCAACACCTACCACAAAACAAACAACACACACATAGACTAACATATGCTGAGGCACTTAAAAGCAACCTTCCTAAGCAGTAAAGATCACCTAGACCACCTTTGTCAAAGCTATGCCTCAGCTACAACAACGGACACCACACATACTGTCACTCTCAGTGGAGACCCAAATACTAAGCCGCTAAGGCAAACAAAAAAAACACACAGCCCAGGACTCTTGTCATAGTGAACACCATTGTAAGATATCATGTTGTCCCTCTAACTGGACTGAACAAGGAGAAGATAACTGTTATTTATTTATCTGGAGCCAGAATCTGCCAAATCATACCTGCACTCAAGTCATTACATCACAGGTACTAGTAAGATTCCATCATAGTCCATGTAGGTGTAAATGATCCAAGATGTACTTACCTGGACTATACGAAGAGAGACATTATGGAACTTGAGACTATGTGCCTCAGGGTGGTATGAGCCTAGCATTGCACAGCATATTACCATCACAGAGGAGGATGCCACATTATGAGCAAAAATAATTAATTTCAATAACTGGCTGTCTTTCTGGTGTCATTCTAAGTGGATCCAATATTTAGAAGGCTTGGAAAAACATGGTCAACAGACCATATTGCTTTGCCAATGATGTTCTGCACCTTTCCCCTCTAGGCTTTTGAATACTGGCTGCAATTTTATCCAACCTCATAGTGCCTGTTTTAGGCAATACCAAACTGACAGACCTACCAACATATCAAAATCAACTCAAAAGAGCCTCAAGGTGTTACTGCTCAATGCCAGTAGCCTAAAATAAAAATAAAAATATATATATATATATATATATATATATATATATATACACACACACACATATATATATATATATATATATATATATATATATATATATATATATATATATATATATAGACATATACTCCCTCCAAGCCCCCCTCACACTTGAGAATATAAACATCTGTCTAGGTACCGAGACGTGGTTTAAAGCAGCAGAAAGTACCACATCAGTGAAAGGTTACAGTGCCTTCCACAATTTTAGAACAGTAGCTGTACAGACAAAGGCTAAATGGGGAGGTGTCTCAACATACATCAATAAAAAGCATACCTCTAAGGTGGTCAAACAGGATGATGTGTGGAAGTTTCTTCACATGCAGATCACCATAGGTAAATTCCTTTACCATATCCTAGCCAACTACAGGTCACCCTCCATTTCCCAAGAAGCTCACAAAGCATACTTGGACCTACTGAAAACACTTGCTATCCAACCTAACGCCCTACTCATGGGACACTTTAATTACCCCTCTATAGACTGGGAATCCTACATGACCTCAAATTTACAAGCACAGAGATTCCTGGACTTTGTAAGTAAGTCACCCTTAGCCAAATAGTGAATATGCCTTCTAGAGGCTCCAACATACTGTACCTTGTGCTCACAAATATGGGAGAATGCTGCACCCCTCGCAATGTCTCGTCCTCCCTAATATGGTCCATCCATAAAGCTGTGTCCTTTGAAATCAGAATAAACTCAGTAATCTCATTAAAAACAATAACAGTTAGGAATTATTTCAAGGCAAACTACCTGTTATTATGTAATGGTCAAAATTCAATGTCATTCCAAACCCCAAGAACATATCAGCCTATGCTGAATTGCTCTCAGAAACTCTGAACAACCATGTCAATGGGTGCATAGAGGCTGTTGTACCCACCAGAAATAAGCCTAGGACTAGCCTCAGAACAAAATGTCTTGGTAACATCCAAAATTAAAAAGGATATACAATAAAAGGAAAACAAATATGGCAAAAATCAGCAAGGGTAGTTCCCATAAAGATAAACAACTCTCTCATCAAAGTAAATAGGCAATTAAGATGACTAATTAGGTCAAGCAAAGCCAAATTTGAGGTTAAAATAGCTTCCCAGTTGAAAGATAACCATGAGGCCTTCCACAGATATGTCAGAAAACTCAAGGCACGCACACAGCAGTGTTCTGAACTGGTGGTTAATGGTGCCACATTCAATAAGCCTGGCTAGAACACAAATTCAGTTCCAACTTTAAAACAAACCTTGTGCCACATGAATAGAGGACTGTGATGGTCATATCCCTTCATAAGAGAATACTTTTAACAGATCCTGGACTCTAGAGACCCAGCAATTTGACTAATGCTATTTGCAAAGATTTGGAAAGCATTATCAAGCAAATTATCAATAAGGAAATAGGAGACCTCCTGACACTGGATCCTTCTCAGTCTGGCTTTGTCAAAGAAGGTCATGCTTAGTGAATCTGGTGGACTTCATTGAAAAGGTCACTGAGGCAATGGATAAGGGGAAAATGGTGCATTCTGACTACCTAGATCTGGCTAAGGTATTTGATAAAATACCTCATTTGATAAAATACCTCACTCAGGCATTGTCAACAAACCTATGGAACTATGTATAAATCCGTTTATAACAAGCTGGATAGCTAGCTGGCTCACTGATAGGATGCAGGAGGTTAGAATCCCTGTGTCCACCTCTAAAAAGAGACCAGTCACCAGTGGATTCTCCCAGGGCTCTCTGCTTGGCCCACTCTTCTTTGGCATCTACTTCTCAGATGTCAAAGCCAATGTCAAAGGCCTCTGACTAACCAGGCTTACAGATAATTGCAAACTAGGAGTAGTCACTGAATCTCCCTGAAATGACAACACTCTTCAGAAAGGTCTAACAGAGATAAATGCTTGCTGTCAAAGTCATGGCTTAAAACTCAGTACAAAGAAATGCATTATAGTACCTTTTGGAAAGTCTGTCACTCCAGTTAACTATGTCATCAATAATTATGCCATCACATTCAAAACCCTGGTATGTTTTCTCACTCCTACCCTCCTTTACTAAATTCCTATCAACCTCTGACAGCAAAACCCTCCTAATTTATTCTAATTCTACATGGCATTTTCTTTAACCATACCAAATTGTTGTAGTTTCAACTGACACCCTTGCAGGTGTGATCTCTGTGCTTTTGATTGAGTTAAGCTCTTTTGTTCTCAGCAATACAATAACTTCCTCAGAACTCTGTGTTAATCCCTTTTTTACTTTAATACTTCACTTTATTATTATTGTTATTATTAATAATAATAATAATAATAATAATAATAATAATAATAATAATCATAATTATTATTATTATTATTTGTCTGTCTTGGCATTTAAAGCACACTAGTCTCAGAAATATATTTTTTACCTCACATTTCTCGTAGTTTTCTCACTTCCCAAATCAGCTACTCATTTCAAACAAATAAAGGGCTAAAAGTAGCACACAAAATAACTAATATAAATAAATTATACTTCACTGAGTATGGGTCATTACATAAACCCTAGATATTTCTGTATTAACTAAAACTTGGTTGAAACCACGTATTACTCCAACACGGCAGCTAGCAAGTATGGCTGATGCAAACAGCCAAACAACCACATATGAAGATTAATAAAAAGGCCACAAAGACACAAATAGTTAACCACAATTTATTCCATCACAATTCAAATTCAGACCAGTTTCGGCATCTAGCCTTCATCAGTGATAGCAAATAGAATGAACCAAATGTTTTAAATACTCTGAATGCAAAAACATTTTCTGTGACATCACTTCCCTACATAACTAAATACAATAAAATATTTAATATATTATTTTAATTTTACATTACATTTTATCATTGAGACCTGGTGCAAAGAGCCCCCCCCAATTTTATAATCCATTTTCTTTCCTTGTAATTCAAAATCGATTGCCACCCTGTTTTGAATTGTCTATTTCCCATAACTTTATCAATCACTATAAATGTAAAGTTTGCAGAATTATGAAGCTGGCAGTGTCTATAAAGTGCGTTTGTGATTATATTATTACGTATGTCACTGAAATGCTCCAACATCCGATATCATAATGGCCTGGAAGTCTGTCCCACATAGAAGGCAGTACAGGTACAACTAGCCATATACACCACCCAATCTGACCCACAATTGGAATAAAAATGCATATCAAAAGTTTGGCCCGTATTCTTATTGGTGAACTGTTTAGTCTTGTACATATGTTTGCAAAAGCTACAGTGTCCACAAGGATAAGAACCAATAAGTTTATCCCCAGTAATGGTTACTTGATGACCAATATAATCATTTTTATTATTTTTTTTTATAATGAGCAAAATGTGAATGCAAAGTTTTTCCTCTACGAAAGGAGAATTGACATCTCTCCGGCAAAAATGAACCCAATTCATCATTAGTTGTAAGTATATTCCAATGTTTCTGAATCATATCCCTTAACAAGCTGATATTTCTACCATATGTAGTAACTAACCTAATAGTGGCTAGCCCATCCTGGTTGTGTTGAGATTTATATTGTAATAAATCAGATCTACGCTGATTAGTAGCCCATTCGCTGGTTTTGATCATGTCCCCCTGTCTATATCCTCTATCCAGAAATCTACCCACAAGATCTAGTTTAAAATTGTCGAAGTCTGCATCAGATGAACAAATCCTTCTTATTCTTAGAAACTGGGATTTTGGAATATTTCTGATGGTATGGCTAGGATGGAGACTAGATGCATATAACAAATTGTTGTATTGTGGATATTTCCTGTAAACTATTGCATGATTGTATTGTATGATCTTGTTGGCGCAAAACCTTCATGTCCAAATAGTTAATTTTCACCTGATTATAAGTTAGGGTAAAGTCAACACCCCAGTTATTCTCATTGATACAATCAATGAACTCCATAAGACAGTCGATATCCCATCGCCATACCAACCAGCAATCGTCCAAAAATTGCCTCCATATATCGATTTCTGGAAGGAAGATGTTATGAGAATCATTATAAATGATTTGTTCTTCTATATAGCCCATAAATAGGTCGGCATATATGGGGGAAAAAGATGCCCCTCATAGCCATACCTTGGGTTTGCCAATAACATTCTTCTTTGGAATAGAAGACATTCTTAGTCAAGACGTGTTCAGCCAAACATATAAGCAATGTATTGAATTCTGGAGAGTAAAGTTCTACCCTACATAACCAGTATTCCAAGACTTGTAAACCCGCCCAATGTAGAATACTGGTATAGAGGGACTTTACATCCAAAGTACACATCAACCAGTTGGGCTCTAATTGTGATTCAGACACTATTTGCAGAAATTCTGTTGTATCCTTAATTCTGGCCCTAACATATGGCAGCAAAGGTTGTAAATTGTCAGAAACACTGATAAGGGTTCTGTGAGAGATCCAATTCCTGAAACAATGGGTCTACCAGGTGGCTGATTCAAGTCTTCATGAATTTTGGGCAAAAGACATAAATATTGTTTGCCAGGCTCCTTAATCATACGGTGTTGATCTAACTGATTCACTAATAATACCCTCTTCCAATGCTTTCTCTAAAAATGAATCTATCTTTTGTTTGAAATTAGGGGTGGCGACAACTGGCATGTTCATGTAATGCTGCGGGTTAACAAGTTGTCTATTTCCCTCAGCCCAGTAAAAACTGGAATCCATGACCACCACCACCCCACCCTTATCTGCTGGTAGAATGGTATTATCAGTGTTTTCTTGAAGCTCTTTAAGTGCTTGTTGTTCACCTTTGGATAAATTATGTCCCAACACCTGAGAGGAGCATAGTCTGAAATGTAAATCCTTGAGTACAGCTTGTTGAAAAATTGCCACATGTTTGTTCAGGAAACCACATATCAGACTACCAACACTAAAAACTGTATGTTATGCAGTGATGAATTTTGGGTGGGGTGGAATATTATGATTTTGGTAAAATAACATCACACTGCTTGTAAACTCTTATCCAAACTTACTAATTGTACAACTGAAAATAAGAGGTAACACCTGCATGTATATCTAAGCAGACTAAATCTCAGTGCACTCAACTTTGAATGGAGTTAGCTCACATATTACTAAATTTAGCAAACTTCTATCCAGCAGAGTTGCACAGATTTCACTGAGTTGGCTTATGCTGAATGCAAGATTTAGAGGCATTTATAGAACTGCTTTTGTCTGAATATTGTTTTATTGGTCTTCAGATTGTGTTTGTTCAAAAAGGTCCATCTGTTTGCAGTTTAAAATATAAGTGAATGGGCATGCATCACGTACTTACACTCCTAATTTGTTTACAGGGGAATTTTAGGTTTAGGGTCAGGGACCATGATAGGAGACTTACATTTTGAGAATATGAAGGAGGTGTTTGAGTGTTAGAGGTGGAGGGCTACTGGAGAAATTAGGTTTATAGAGTAGAGAATTTTAGGATTAGGGAGAAATTAGAGAATTTGAGTTTAAGAAGAATAATTGGAGTGTTAAGGTTAGGTTGCGATCAGTGACTATAGGGCTATGGAGTAGGAGCATAGTTTTAGAGTTAGAAATCAGAATTCTGGGAGGGTGACACAGTTTAATAGCATCAAGTTGTGGGATGGATATGTAAGTTTGCAGAACGGGGCTAGTTGGATGTAGGCCATGTTAGATTGTCAAATGGGTTTCTGTTATATTTGAGAGCTGGGATTTGATGAGTTTTTCCATCAATGAAAGCAGATTTTGTTTTAAAGATATACACCCAGAAAGCCTAAATTTACACTGGCTAGGTCCACATTGTCACACACTTATCCACGACTGCAGTACTCAGTCTGCTTTATTTACAAAGCACTCAATCAATATTACACAAAACTAACTATTCAACAAAAACCAAAGTTGGGTGATTATGTATCCTGGCAAAAGCAATTATGTATACTGGCAAAAGCTTTCTTCTCCACCCTAGAAAATAATAGACCAAAATAATATCACTCATTGGTTTCATTGGCCTTGCAAAATAGTTCCCATCTCTGGAGTCAGGCAAACTGCATAGAGCCTACCTCATCTCCAACTTTCCCAAGCCACTTCCACACCCTTCTCACTTTTCCCAAACCCTAGTTTCTGATGTTTATCCTTCTGAAAATCTACCAATGTTCACTTTAATCTTAAGTGCGTTAGTTCTGTTCAAAATCATCTAGTAACATTGCAAGGGACATCAACCCACAGTAAGACTCTTTTTAATAAAATTGGAAGAAACATAATCCACAACGACAATGAAGTATTTCTTTGATTTCTAAAATTGGTCACCCCTTGCATATTCAACTATATGCATCTATGAATAAACCTTGACTACTGACCCACTTCCCACTCAATGGCATACTTATAAAATTATCCTATGACTTAAAATGACCAATTGTCTGTATGTAGAGAGGCCAAGACCTACAGTTAACCTTCATCCACACCCCAAAATAATGCAGAAATCTGTATATAAACCAGTTTTCTCCTTCACCTGTGACTGTTAGATTTGAAGTGCCTTGCAGCATGGATTTAGAGGAAACACTTACTTTCCACTAAAAGGCTTCACCTACCTTTGAACAATTTTCAGTCAGGTGTATCATGGTGATGTACTTAAACTATGTAATGGCATAACTTTTTTTTATATTCAGGTATAGTATGGTCACACTCTATCTTCCCATAGATGCCCAGCAGATAGTGTCCCTCAGGTTCATTTCTTGGACCTATCCTGTTATTATACATAAAGCTGAGCTTCTGTCCTCCTTCCCCACACAAAATCTAACACTCTACAACAATGACCTTCTTGTCTTCTGTAGTGCTATAGCACAACTATTAAATAATTTTGCAAACCTGACCAAGTCTTTCCTGGCTCTACAATTTTGACCTATTTAGACAATCTGTAACTGGAATAGAGCACTGATTCCATTAGACCAATTTCCATCTCGACCAAGAGTGTGAACACACATCAATTGGAAAAATAAAAATAATTTATGCAAATAAAGGAACACACTAAAAACAAAGGAATCATTACTATGCAATAGCAAAAATTATTTAAGAAAGTAGTCAACAGGAACCAGTATGTATAATATTTACATCTCTTAAAATATCAACATGTTAGGAGTTAGAGAAGAGATGCTATAGTGAAAATGATAGGCAGTGTTTGTCAGAGATTAGGGAGACCAGATTATGTGACCTTAATCAGAGTATTCACAAGAAGATTGTGCCATGAAATGTTCTTTAAATTAAATAAAATTTAAATTAATTTACGTGTAAACTAAGCAAAAACACCTGGCTTAGAGCGAAACAAACAGTGAGTTCCGATCTTCTGGCACAACAATAACTTTCTGATTCAGTGTTATATAAAAAGTTCCTCTTTAATGATATGGAATGAAGACAGACAAGCGCTTTCGCTATAATAAGCTTCCTCAGGTCTATGTAAGGTGACATAAAAACTTTCATTTATATATACACAAACTTTACTATCAATTAGGCAATTCATTCTGCATTTAAAAGGGAAATGCTAACAATTATATCAAACGTACACTTAAAAAACATGTATATACGTACTGACTTATAAAATTATAAATAGGCTATCATATTGACAATAATATTGTAATGGATAGTGTGAGATGTATTAATGAATATCTATATGTGTAAATAATATAATATATTAGTGAAAATCTATTATGTATGAATAACTTCATGTTAATGTATTCAAATTTATATTCATATGGTAGTCATATTGTGTTGTAACAGTACTATAATACGTTGCTGATAGTATCTAATAAATATATACATCAACAATAATACATAAATATGAAGCATAAATATGCCTAGATAAGATTTTCTACTCAATCTCATACCAATAAAATTGGTTAAAACCATATATAAAAAACATATGTAAAAAACATACAAATACATACAGGGTATATCACATATTGACTATCTAACATAAAATCTACTAATAATGACATGTCTAAAAATGATGACATATTTAAAAGATCCTAAGAGATATATGTGTAAATATGTATATGCTAATGTTTCTGGATATATTAATATCTCATTGTATATACCAACCATCCTATCTAATTTTCCTCCTCTTTCTGAGTCTTGGTTTAATAGATACTCTCTCATTCAAACCTGATCCATGATCTGCCCTTAGACGTATGATCCAGTCATTTTCTCTATCCTCAGTGTGGTTATTAATATCACCTCCTCTCGTATTAGTGGGTATAACTTCCAATACTCTAAACAGAAAATGATGTGACGGATCATTATCAATCACATGTTTGGCTAGTGCATTATTCAGGGACCCTTTCCTTATGTTGTAAATATGTTCTCTAATACGATCCCTGAATTTGCGGTTAGTCTTGCCTACATAAAAGCTAGCACATTCTTGACATACCGCAAGATACACTATATTTGAAGTCATGCAATCAGCTATAGTTGTCGTCTTAAAACTCTTTCCTGTATCAGGGTGTATGAAACTTGAACTCATATCTATATACATACAAAAATTGCATTTGCCACAAGGTATAGTGTTACCTGACTTGCTACTGTTATTGCTCATGTTAGTGTAGCACAACATTCTCTTAAGGTTCTTTTTATTCCTATACTGGAATTTCGGTATATCACCCACAATATTCTTAATGTCCTCATCTATTTGGAAGACAGTCCAGAATTTACTTACAATATTCCTGATTATATAACAATCTGATGTATAGGAGGTCGTAAATTTCACATTAATGGTATTGTGTGTCCTCTTATCCTGTCCATCACTAGTTGCCTGAGGTCCAAAACAGGGTAGGGCACTAGTACATCTTAACTCAGGTATATCTTCCAAGTTACTATCTACCTCTTGTGTATCATAACCTCTCTCTAATAATCTATTCCTCAGGCTGTGTAATTCATTATCAAAGCCTTCATTGGAAGGAAGATGTTATGAGAATCATTATAAATGATTTGTTCTTCTATATAGCCCATAAATAGGTCGGTATATATGGGGGAAAAAGATGCCCCTCATAGCCGTACCTTGGGTTTGCCAATAACATTCTCCTTTGGAATAGAAGACATTTTTAGTCAAGACGTGTTCAGCCAAACATATAAGCAACGTATTGAATCCTGGAGAGTAAAGTTCTACCCTACATAACCAGTATTCCAAGGCTTGTAAACCCGCCCAATGTAGAATACTGGTATAGAGGGACTTTACATCCAAAGTACACATCAACCAGTTGGGCTCTAATTGTGATTCAGACACTATTTGCAGAAATTCTGTTGTATTCTTAATTCTGGCCCTAACATATGGCAGCAAAGGTTGTAAATTGTCAGAAACACTGATAAGGGTTCTGTGAGAGATCCAATTCCTGAAACAATGGGTCTACCAGGTGGCTGATTCAAGTCTTCATGAATTTTGGGCAAAAGATATAAATATTGTTTGCCAGGCTCCTTAATCATACGGTGTTGATCTAACTGATTCACTAATAATACCCTCTTCCAATGCTTTCTCTAAAAATGAATCTATCTTTTGTTTGAAATTAGGGGTGGTGACAACTGGCATGTTCATGTAATGCTGCGGGTTAACAAGTTGTCTATTTCCCTCAGCCCAGTAAAAACTGGAATCCATGACCACCACCGCCCCACCCTTATCTGCTGGTAGAATGGTATTATCAGTGTTTTCTTGAAGCTCCTTAAGTGCTTGTTGTTCACCTTTGGATAAATTATGTCCCAACACCTGAGAGGAGCATAGTCTGAAATGTAAATCCTTGAGTACAGCTTGTTGAAAAATTGCCACATGTTTGTTCAGGAAACCACATATCAGACTACCAACACTAAAAACTGTATGTTATGCAGTGATGAATTTTGGGTGGGGTGGAACATTATGATTTTGGTAAAATAACATCACACTGCTTGTAAACTCTTATCCAAACTTACTAATTGTACAACTGAAAATAAGAGGTAACACCTGCATGTATATCTAAGCAGACTAAATCTCAGTGCACTCAACTTTGAATGGAGTTAGCTCACATATTACTAAATTTAGCAAACTTCTATCCAGCAGAGTTGCACAGATTTCACTGAGTTGGCTTATGCTGAATGCAAGATTTAGAGGCATTTATAGAACTGCTTTTGTCTGAATATTGTTTTATAGGTCTTCAGATTGTGTTTGTTCAAAAAGGTCCATCTGTTTGCAGTTTAAAATATAAGTGAATGGGCATGCATCACGTACTTACACTCCTAATTTGTTTACAGGGGAATTTTAGGTTTAGGGTCAGGGACCATGATAGGAGACTTACATTTTGAGAATATGAAGGAGGTGTTTGAGTGTTAGAGGTAGAGGGCTACTGGAGAAATTAGGTTTATAGAGTAGAGAATTTTAGGATTAGGGAGAAATTAGAGAATTTGAGTTTAAGAAGAATAATTGGAGTGTTAAGGTTAGGTTGCGATCAGTGACTATAGGGCTATGGAGTAGGAGCATAGTTTTAGAGTTAGAAATCAGAATTCTGGGAGGGTGACACAGTTTAATAGCATCAAGTTGTGGGATGGATATGTAAGTTTGCAGGACGGGGCTAGTTGGATGTAGGCCATGTTAGATTGTCAAATGGGTTTCTGTTGTATTTTAGTGCTGGGATTTGATGAGTTTTTCCATCAATGAAAGCAGATTTTGTTTTAAAGATATACACCCAGAAAGCCTAAATTTACACTGGTTAGGTCCACATTGTCACACACTTATCCACGACTGCAGTACTCAGTCTGCTTCATTTACAAAGCACTCAATCAATATTACACAAAACTAACTATTCAACAAAAAAAAAGGCAAAGTTGGGTGATTATGTATCCTGGCAAAAGCAATTATGTATACTGGCAAAAGCTTTCTTCTCCACCCTAGAAAATAATAGACCAAAATAATATCACTCATTGGTTTCATTGGCCTTGCAAAATGGTTCCCATTGCTGGAGTCAGGCAACCTGCATAGAGCCTACCTCATCTCCAACTTTCCCAAGCCACTTCCACACCCTTCTTACTTTTCCCGAACCCTAGTTTCTGATGTTTATCCTTCTGAAAATCTACCAATGTTCACTTTAATCTTAAGTGTGTTAGTTCTGTTCAAAATCATCTAGTAACATTGCAAGGGACATCAACCCACAGTAAGACTCTTTTTAATAAAATTGGAAGACACATAATCCACAACAACAATGAAGTATTTCTTTGATTTCTAAAATTGGTCACCTCTTGCATATTCAACTTTATGCATCTATGAATAAACCTTGACTACTGGCCCACTTCCCACTCAATGGCATACTTATAAAATTATCCTATGACTTAAAATGACCAATTTTCTGTATGTAGAGAGGCCAAGACCTACAGTTAACCTTCATCCACACCCCAAAATACTGCAGAAATCTGTATACAAACCAGTTTTCTCCTTCACCTGTTACTGTTAGATTTGAAGTGCCTTGCGAAATGGATTTAGAGGAAACACCTACTTTCCAATAAAAGGCTTCACCTACCTTTGAACAATTTTCAGTCAGGTGTATCATGGTGATGTACTTAAACTATGTAATGGCATATTTTTTTTATATTCAGGTATAGTATGGTCACACTCTATCTTCCCATAGTTGTCCAGCAGATGGTGTCCCTCAGGTTCATTTCTTGGACCTATCCTGTTCTTATACATAAAGCTGAGCTTCTGTCCTCCTTCCCCACACAAAATCTAACACTCTACAACAATGACCTTCTTGTCTTCTGTAGTGCTATAGCACAACTATTAAATACTTTTGCAAACCTGACCATGTCTTTCCTGGCTCTACAATTTTGACCTATTTAGACAATCTGTAACTGGAATAGAGCACTGATCCCATTAGACCAATTTCCATCTCGACCAAGAGTGTGAACACACATCAATTGGAAAATTAAAAATAATTTATGCAAATAAAGGAACACACTAAAAACAAAGGAATCATGATTTAAGAAAGTAGTCAACAGGAACCAGTATGTACAATATTTACATCAGTTAAAATATCAACATGTTAGGAGTTAGAGAAGAGACGCTATAGTGAAAATGATAGGAAGTGTTTCTCAGAGATTAAGGAGACCAGGTTATGTGACATTAAGCAGAGTATACACAAGAAGATTGTGCCATGAAATGTTCTTTAAATTAAATTTAATTTAAATTAATTTACATCTAATATAAATTAATTACAATAATTTATATTCTGTCTCTCTCTCTTTCTATATATATATATATATATATATATATATATATATATATATATATATATATATTCATTTAATACAACTACATTGAACATATGCTGTTTGGTATCCCACCCAAACGTTCATGTGCCCTTGCTTTACACCACTATAATCCTTGAGCTAATCCTATAGCCCATGCTTATACCGTTGTGTAAACATTGACATCTTCTTGAACTTTATGTCATGTCTCATTCTCCTCCTCTAAAACTCTTACTCAGTTGAAACAAGCCTATCCACTGGCAAGGCTATGAACCCCAAAGCTCAGACTTCTCCAGCAAAGATTATATCAATACATTAGCAAGAATGTGCCATCTCCTCAGTAGCACTTGGATTCTTTAAATACTGTTCTACCATTTGTTTTTTTATCACTCTGACAATCTACTTAACACACTGCTGTATCTTCTGAAGAGTATCTTAGTAATGCTTTAGCTTAAATTTCACAGACACTGAAATGGTCAATACTAATTTTGTCAATAATGATTAGTGATCAATAAAACTCTGTTAACTGCACTATAAGTCAAACTAGCACCAAAACACGTCAACAAATCAACAGGTCAAGTCCCTCATGCACCCCTGCTACTTATATAAGCCAACTCCAACATTCCTCAAGAATGGAGAAAAGGGAAAACTCCCTAATATCCCAATTCCTGCTGATGTTGCACTAAGTCTGAGCTTGCAAGATTTGTCATTTGACAAACTATGAATTGAAAAAAAAAACAGTCTATTGATTCACTGTTCAACTGAAAACAATTGGCCAGTTAAATAGCACCCCCTATCAAATAATACACCTTAATTATCAATAGAAGAACTTCATTCTTTTTTCACATTACCCTTTAGTGCTTTCTTTAAAAAATATCTTCTCTCCTTCCTCAAAGTGCAGCTGACCTCATCTTTCTACCTCCATGGGTCATATTCCATGTATGACCATACATTACAGAGTCTCCTCTTTTTTCCCTAGTGATATCAAAATGTGCTTTTTCAAAACTTGTTCCTACCACACATAGTGTAATGCCATCTGCTGTTAGATCATTGCTAACATATACCTGATTCTGATTATCTATATTTTGCACTCATCTTATTCTACAAAGAGCAACTGTCCTACTTAAAAATCTTACCACACACACCTTCTTTGTTTCAGCCACCAACCCTTACATAATTTTGAGTTAACTACTAAGCAAAAAGCATCTGTTAAATCAGTATAACTTTTATTGTACATGTCTGTCTCTGATTACCTTAGTTAAACCAAGTTGCATGTAGCCTAGTTACTGCACAGGGTAACATGCACCTACAAACAAAGACCTTAGACCATTTCACTTACCCAGTTTCCTTAGACCATTGCACTTACCCAATTATCAACTATAAAATAAATAAATCACCAAGTGCATTGTGGGTGATGCAGTGGTGCAGCAGTTAACATTGTCACCTCACAGCAAGAGGTTCTTTGGTTCGATTCTCGACTAGGGTGCCTTCTGTGTGGAATTTGCATGTTCTCCCTGTGTTTGCGTGGGTTTCCTCCAGGTACTCTGGTATCCTCTTACATTCTAAAGAAATGTGTCTGGAACATTTCTCCCCAGGCCTCTGCTGAAAATAGGCTCTGTCCTAATCAGACTTTCGCAATCAACAAATGTTAAATAAATAAATGACTAAATACAAACAGTACTGATATTGCAATGAAACGTAGTGCTGTGGTGGTATGGTGGTGGTGTTGTTACCTCACAGCAAGAGGTTCTCCCGTTCGATTCTCGGCTTGGCTTGGGAGGGCCTTCTGTGTGGAGTCTGCATGTCCTCCCCATGGTTGGGTAGTGTTCTAAAGACATGTGTGCGTAAATGGGCGTGCCTTCGTTGAAGGTTGGGCGTTGAGCTGGCACCTTGGCATTTCGTAAAAATCTACTGCCAATCATTAGCGGACCGGAGTTCCGCTGTGGCGACCCCTTACTGGGAAAAAGCTGAAAGACAAACAACAACAACTGATATTGCAAGGAAACAATTTCCAGTGATTATGGGAAAGTATATGATTTATATACAGTGATTGGCATGTAGAATGACTATGTACACATGTATAGCTCATCTTAGATGTTACCCCTTGTCTCCTATGTGAAAGTACTATTATTTTGTTAGCCATTACTGACTGCTCATTTTAACCTGCTAGCACTCGTATGACTAATGCAGGACTGTCTGGCAGGATGTTTACTGTCCTTGGAGACAAAATGGCTAGGGAGACATTCATTTGATGATTGCTGTTGAATAAGTGGCTTATCTGAAAAAGACTATAGCGTAAGATTTTTAATTACCTACTAGTCTTTATCAGTGTAATTTTCATTTTGTTACATCTAGTAAATAGTTCAAGGGTTTGCTTCAAAACTGAGGCAGTTTTTTCCTCAGGATAATTCCAAACTAATTTGATCCAGACTTTAGGTTTATTAGCATTTCCTGTGTTAATGTTAGGATGAGCTACTTAGTACAACTATCTCCACTGTGGAACACCAGTAGTTTAGAACCTTTAGCATCATAACCAAATCAGGTTTGATATGATATCAGGCTACATTTACAATGTATGCAACTCTGCATTAGGTAAGTAATAAGCTAACATTTTTTAGATTTCAGAAAGTATCTTGCATCTCTCCACAAACTCAAACACCATATGCGCATACAGAAACGAAACACAACAGTTAACACGTCTTTAAATCATTAGAACTTACAAAGTTATACAATTAGCAGTATGCAAAACAAGGTATAGATGGAAAGGAATAAGAAAATGGCTTTGTTCCTTTTTATTAAAACGCTGTTCTTCTATATTATCCTTAGTTATTGTATTGGGTGAACATCTAATTAGTTTTGTGATATTTCCATTTACTATATAATGTGAGAAATGTGCAACAAATTTAAAAATTTCTGTCTTGCATGCCTTCTGTATTAGAAACAATTAAACTTTAACATACAGAAAATGACAGTTTAATTTAAATTTAACTGAAATGCCTATGCTAACATGTCAACAAAAAAAATTGTTATTCTACACACCTACAGGACTATTCTAGAAAATTCATGAATGCCTTAAGGTACCCATAAGGCATGAGATTACTTCTAATTAGCAGTGCTTTTTAGGACATATACCTATTCTGTGAGAAACATCCATTCCGGTTACAGCTAAATGAAAGGTTAGGCTTAGTGAACTATATTTTAATGAAGTGAAGCCTAATTCATAACATATGTACCAATGAATGAACTTGCTTGTAGCTCCCTTCTTGCATACTCCAAGCAAACGGCAGTGGTGTCATCTCTGACCAGAGCATCTAATAAATGTTTCTTTTTTCTGACTTCTGCCCTTCTTTTGCCCTCCCACATTCACTTATCACATTATATCATTAATTCTAAAGCTAGGTTTGTTCATGCTCATAGGTTCATAGGTTCATACTAGGCTATCTGCCCGAGGGCATTTACAAGCCTAGCCCATCGTTTTGTGGCTTACGCCACCCCTTTAGTATGGGGAACTATACCCATTATTTTGCTGTGCCTCTGTTGAGCAGTGACACTGAGGTAATCCCTGGGGTATATCTGCAATCTCCCATCCATTGGTCAAGATTTCTCTTGAACAAGGCCAGTGCTCTGCCTCACATGTTTTGTTCCACAGCATAGGAGTCTTTGGGTGATGAATCTATCCCTCCAGCACGTCCTATTAATAGCCGTGTCGAGGTTTAAGTCTCCCGCCCTTGTGGCTCTGATGGATCTAGATTTTTTGAGGTGAAGCATATTCATCAAATCTGGGTTTAACATGGCCTTATATGTTAGGCACAGGTCACCTCTGAGCAAGCGTGGCGACTGAATAGAGCTGGAGTTCTTTCAGTCGGGCAGCATAGGACAGATTTTGAGACCCTTTATCCTTTTGGTGAGGAACTTTTGTGGCCTCTCCAGCTGCTGCAAGTGTCGGGTCAGATACATTCCGAATGGGGCATTGTACTCAATCATTGGTCTGATGAGTGATGAGTAAAGGGAGACTATGACCTCCCTTGATCTAGATGAGAATCCCTTCATGATAAGGTGGGCAATGTAGAAGGTCTTCCTAACTACTTTAGCTACATGGGTGTCGAATGACAGACTACTATCAACCTGGGTCCCCAGGTCCCTGATAACTTCTTCTGTGCTCAGTGGATTGCCACCTATTTGGTAGCTAGGGGTAACCTTGTTTTTCGGTATGACTATGCATTTTTTGGCATTTAACTTTAGGCTGTGGCTCTGGCACCAGTTATCCGTTTCTGTGAGACCCTTCTGAAGGATATCTGTGTCAGATGTGTTTTCTACTATGGCCAGTTTGCAGTCATCTGCAAACTTTGTCAGCCATAACCCTCCTGTGTTTGCTTGTACTTGGAAAAGTAGATGCCAAACAAGAGTGGGCCCAGGACTGAGCCCTGTGGGACACCACTTGTGACAGGCTTTGAGTCTGACATGGCGCCAGCAACTCTGACCCTGTGGGTTCTGTCACTCAGCCAGTTTGCAACCCATCTTGTGATGTATGGGTTAACATTTAAGCTGATGAGTTTTTCAATGATACCCGAGTGGGGTATTGTATCGAAGGCCTTAGCCAGATCGAGGTAGGCTGTATGGACTGCCTTTGCCTCATCAATGGCTTTGGTGACTGTTTCGAAGAAGTCAGCCAAGTTTAAAAGGCATGATCTGCCTTTGACAAAGCCAAACTGGGTTGGATCCAAAGTCTGCAAATTCCCTATGTCTTTATTTATGAGGTCCATTATGATCCTCTCCATGGCTTTGCAGATAAGGCTTGTCAAGCTAATGGGCGGTAATTTCCAGGGTCGGTGGAGGCACCGCCTTTGTGAAGTGGGACCACAGTTGCAGTCGCCACTCCTGGATCCAGAGGTAAGACTTTGATTAAACAGCTGTCCTAGCTGTGGGTTTAATTCCTCATTGAGTTTGTGGAGCACACAGCCGGGGACACCATCAGGTCCCATGGATGCTGTGTTTTGCTTTGGAGAGAGCAGTTCTCACTTGGGCGCTGGAGATGTTTGGGGCGCAGCAATCGTTTGATATAGATATCTCTCCTTTTGGGGGAGAGGGGGGAGAGAAGTTTGCACTGAACCTGTCAGCCAGTATGTTGGCAATGTCTGTAGGATCAGTAATCTTCACATCATTTTGAACTAGTTCTGAGCATATCTGGGAGTTTCCTCCTAGGTTTCTAACATAGCTAAAGAAGGCCTTATGATTGTCTTTTGAGTCTTTAGCTATTTTTCTCTCGAAATTTGCTTTGGATGATTTTATGAGAGCTCTTAGTTTTTTACTTATAGTGATCAAGGGTGTCTTACCTTTTAAGGATTTTGCTCTATCTTGTAGTAGCTTCCTCCTTTTGTTGTAGAGTTTGTTTATGGCTGGGGTCCACCAGACTGGACGCTTGCCTTTGGCACAAAGAGTCTTTGTTTTGCTTGGGATTGCCTTATCCATGCAGTCCTGCAGGTGCTGGTAGAAGGCATTTGTAAGTGATTCAGCGGCTTGAGTACTGTTTTCCACGGCTCTAGGGGCCTTAAAGGAGACCACACTAGTCTTTAGAAGTGTGAAGTCGGCTTTTGAGAAGTTCTTTACTGTGGTCCTTTTTATTTCAGGTGGGAGTGGGATGAGGACCTCCAGCGAGATTAGTTTGTGATCTGATCTCACCAGTGAGGGGTATACTTCCGGTGTTGAACATTGTGCTCCCATGTTCATGATGATGAGATCAAGTATGTTATCTCCTCTTGTGGGGATGGTGACTAGCTGTTCCATGGCATTTGAGTTTATGAATTCCAGGAACTTTTGGGCTAGGGTGTTTGGGCTTGAGTAGTGTTCCCAGTCTATATTAGGGTAATTGAAGTCATCTAGTATGATGGTGTTTGGTGATACATTTATCCCCTCTAGTGTTTTCAGGAAGGCCATGTGAGGTTCCTGAGTTTGTGAGGGTGGCCTGTAACATGCTACAATTTGCAGAGCAGTCTTGCCTATGGTTAATTGCACCTGGATGGTCTCCGATGCATCGTGCGTTGCCACCAGTCTTGAGGTGTGGGTGTCCTTGATGAATATGGATACCCCCCCCCTTTCTTGGTATTGTCCGGATTTTGGGGGCATGATATGAGGTAAAACCTGATAGCGCTGGGGTGCTCTCAGGAGCCTTGAACCAGGTTTCTGTCACAGCACAGACATCGATGTTCTCCATACTGAGAAGGGCCTCGAGTGCGTGCATTTTGAGATTTAGACTTCTGGCATTGAGCAGCATTACCCTTAGTTTTTTTCCTTTTTTGTGTTCTAGGGTGGTAGGTTTAGAATTTGAGCCTTGCCTAAAAAAGGCACTATGGGGGTGGCAAGAGCCTTTGCCAATATCCGGAATCCCAGGGGTGCTGCTGCTCTGTTGCTCTCTGTTGCCCAAGCATCATATATCACATGCATGTGGGTGGCATACATAAATATGGCTTTAACTGGAAAGGGTAATATGCAGAAATGAGCGTTAAAACTGTCCTTGAAGACAAAATAGCTAGGTAGAAATCCAGTAGATGATGGTTGTTGACTAAATGGCTTATCTGACAGAAAATAGTGAACAGGAATGCAACACAAGTTAGGTCATGCACATTAGCAGTTGCTATACAAGTAAGAGACAGGTAGATAAGGCACACAGTCATTTGAGATTGTATTGTAGTTCAGAAGCCAAAACTGCTAAGTGAACAGAAGCAATAGAATGGCCTTTGTAGTGCAGACATCAGAGGCAATCATACAACTGCAGTAGTAACACATGTGCATAAGCTCTATGAGACAGACCAGAAAAATAAATGTAGCACACCAGAAATATATATAACTGGATGCTGAAAACACTGACTAAAGTTCATAGCAGAAACAGTACATGTCCCTACTTATTACAGACATTGCTAACATTATACAACTGTGTCACAATCCAACCACTATCACAATCCCAGTGAATAATGACTAAATTATATACAACAGCAAGGGGTCATGCCCTTAATGTAAATTATGTCTCACAGTCCAGGAAATACATAGGTATTCAGTGATGTTACCCCAAAGTTCCAAGATATAAAGCCATGCAAATGCTGTCCTGTAGTCTGCAGTGGGAAATGATATGAATGTAGAAAAAAATCATGAATTAGGCTCCTCACCATTCCATACAGTGTCACTTATCTCAGTCCACACTTTATAATCTGAATGCCATGTAGCTCTGGGAATAAGTAGACACCATCTCTCATAAAGACACACACACACATGTGTGTGTGTGTGTGTGTGTGTGTGTGTGTGTGTGTGTGTGTGTGTGTGTGTGTGTGTGTGTGTGTGAGAGTGAGAGAGAGAGAGAGAGAGACTGCATATATGAATGTTAATATTTTATTGCTTACTTGTTTGTTTTTTGGCTTATGTTATACTTTTTACATAGGTAAGTGAACTTGTCCTTAATGGACATTTTCCAGCCATAATACAGGCAACAATGAAAAGAAAAAATACAAAACATGTATCTAGAGTGGGCAGCTGTGTGTCACTATTGAAATACCATTGCTTTGACATGCGGATGAAAGTGAATTTCCCAGAGAAAGCCCATGCAGAGATGCTGAGAACATACAAACTTTACACAGATAATTACTGCCAGGGTGACTCTGCAAAACTGAAGCTGTCAGGTAGAAATGTTAACACTGAACCTTTATTCTGCAATGCACTGCCACTGCACACCCTGCCCCCTCCACTGAGGTTTTTCTTTTAGGCATATACTCAGGTCAGTGTCAATGTATGTGTGACCTAGTACACGATCAGGCTGCGTCAAATGCCTCTTGCTTGAGTGCCATGATCCCATCACCCACCACTGCAGATGTCCCTCAGTGGTGTGCAAACAGCGGGCCTTTGATGTATTCATGGCTTACTATCACATCTGTGAATCCACTCTTTTGGAGTTTTGGTCCTTCCTTCTCAATGCTCCAGGCATTAACCTTACTGGCTTTGTACAATGATAGTAATCCTGTACATAATATCCACTAAAGGATTATGCACTAGAGCATGGGGCTGCCATTCTTGGTGCAAGTATACTGCTTGCCAATGCTATGCACACTACAGTCCTGCTAACCCTTAAGCCTGATATTTTGTGTCCTCCAATATCTGCAAGCTCATTGTGTGCATGTGCTGTGAACCCACCATTGTGTGCAGCCCTTCTTTTGCATATAGGTAGACATACATACATACATATATATATATATATATATATATATATATATATATATATATATATCTATCTATATTGATATATATAAATATATATATATATATATATATATATATATATATATATATATATATATATATATATATATATGAATTGCCTAGCACAGATCAAATTTTATTTTCAATGACCTTTGTATTGTCGATGCACATATACAGATGCTTCACAGATGTGAGAAATAAACAGTCCTCAGGGTAGGGGGATATGCCCTTTCCCATGAGGATTTTGCAATCTCTGAGTTAGTATAAGTTTTGCATATAATTTTTGGAAAGATATGTTGTATTGCTTTAATGGGGTCTAAAGATTTGCAGATAATTTACTTGCTTGTTTAGAACTGTGTTCAGAACTTTTATTGGACATTTTCTTAGCACACGTTGCTGTATACTTTGTACAACTGACATACTGTTTTTATTTTAAATAAGGCCATACATACAAAAAATTATCCTTCACAGTGTTGCTTTCATAAAATGTTAACAATTACATAGTATCTTATAACTCTTTACCTTATGTACTGCTACAATGTATAATTTGGGTCTGCAAAATGTGGTCAAACTCCAAACTGCAGAATTATACTGTCATGTGAGATGAGAAAAAAAAAATCCAGTGCTTATTTGGCTTAGCTGGGCAGCATGTTACCTCTCTTATATAAAATAATAATTTCCAAGGTCATTTCCCTTAAAAGGTAAGGGGAAGAAGCCTTTAAACCTGTTATAAATGATTAAGATTCAGATAGCAATGTATTTCAGCCATCAGGTATTTGAATATTCCAAATTCATGCTAACTTACCAGCTACATAGAAACACTGGAATAACTGCCTTTTTAAGCATTACTTTTTATTTTGCATGATGTACACAGTACGTTTATTCAGAAGCTATGAATACTGCATATCTTGTTAATGTTATGAATTTTGTTAGGTGGGTATACACATTTCCATTTGAGTTGCTCATCACATTAGTTATTTGCATAATTTGCATGTTAATGACGTGTTGATTCTCCTTGTAAGGAGGACTGCCGTAATAGCTTATGTGCTACATCATCCAGTTGTGTTGTATATTGTCTACGCGCACTGCGGAAGGAATGGAAACTATTTACTTCCTTACCTTGCATGTTGATGACTTGCCAATTATCTCAGGTACATAGTACTGCAGTAGTAACCTATTTGCTTTGTTGCTCACTTGCGTTGTGTATCACCTAAGCATGACATGGAAGAAATTGAGTTTGCATATATCTGTAAATCTGTGGAATCTTTGAGTGCAACATAAAAAGAAGAATTGTGGGATGAACAGCCCTATTAAATTGAGAAAGACAGAATGTTTATGTGCTCCTTCACTGAAATGTGATGGCTTGTGGGACTATATTTTCAGTATGACTGTCTGGAATGAACATTTAGACATTTTGAATATGTAGAATTGATATTCTAAAAATACAGAGCAAGTACATCAATACATATTTCTGATTTATTCATGTGAATATCAAGACAGATGCAGCTTGGAAGTGAATGACAGGATGATATGGAGGAGGCTGGACATCTTATGTATCCAAGAGACAAGATGGAAGGGCAGTGCAGCAAAGCCGCTTGGCTTGAGATCCAGACTCTACTACTCAGGAGAGGGACATGCTAGAAATGGTGTAGGAATTGTGGTGAGAGAGAGGCTTCAGAAGGCAATGAGGGATATCATCAGAATTAATGACAGACTCATAGCAATCAGACTCCAGTGTAATGATAGGGCAGTATTCATAACATCACCCTATGCTGGGGTTGTGATAGTGAAGAAAAGAGTGCATGCAGACAGCAGTTGCAGGACCTACTAAAGCAGGACAACAATTGGTGTTGATAATGGGTGACTTAAATGCACATATTGGGACAGACAGAACAGGATATGGGGATTTTCTTCACATACAAGAGTAGCCAACATGCAACTCAGGTAGACTTCCTCCTAGTAAAGAAAAGGCACTGGGATAGAATCCATGATTGCAAAGTTATCCTCAGTGAAACAGTTGGCCCACAGCATAAACCACTAGTTACCACATTCACCTGCAAGCAGTGGTCAGAGAAGATTCGAAGTTCAACAGAGACCGACCTGGAAGTTGACTGGAGAGAAAGTACAACAGTTGAAGGAATTACTCAGGGCTCTAGCACCTCAAGAAGAGGAGGAAATAGGTGGAGTTGAATAAGAATGGCAGCTCCTAAAACAGCATGTGTTAGGACTACAGAAAAGATATGTGGCTGAGCCAGGTATGGAAATAAGGTACATAAGGAAAGCTGGTGGTAGAATGCGGAAGTCCAGGAAGTCATCAAAAGAAAGGAGTGCAGGAAGAAGTGGGAGATAGAAAAGACTGACCAAGCTAGGAAGGACTACTGGTTGGCTAACAAAGAATTTAAGAAAGAAGTTGCAATAGCAAAGAATAGGGCATTGGAGGCACTCTACCAACTTCTGGAAAGTGACTCAGTAAGTAGCACAAAGAAACTATATCAGTTGCGAGGCAAAGACAGAAAGATAAAGAATATAGACATTCTTCATAAGGGATGCCAACAACAACCTGCTCACTAGTCCATAGGACATCAAAGGCAGATGGAAGGAGTATTTCCAGCAGCTTCTGAATAAAGAAAAATGGACAGAAGTTGTACTGCCCCAGAAACAGCCTACGATGAATGAAGAAGAGGAGCCAACCCTAGAAAAAGTAAATCTGCCATGCAATCACAGCTCTTAAGGCAAAATAACATACCCAACATACTAGTAATAGGTGACTCTATAGTCAGACACACTGACTTCCCACTCACTAGGCTGTATAAGGAGAAGGTTACTGTTAGCTGCCTGTCGGGTGCCAGGATCTGCCACATAACACAAGCACTCAGGTCACTCCAGAACAAGTACAAATATGACTCTGTCATTATCCAAGTTGGTGTGAATGTCCTGAGCTGTACCTCCTTGGACTACATGAAAAGAGACATGGAAGAGCTCTCTGATCATGTAGCCCAGGCCGGTATGACCCTGACCCTGAGTAGCATCCTGCCCTCACCAAGAATTATACCACAGTATAAAGAAAGAATTCTCGATTTCAACAATTGGCTAAGTTTCTGGTGTCATTCAAAGGGGATCCAGTGTCTGTCCACCTGGGATGACATGCTCGACAAGCCATGCTGCTTCGCTACAGACGGCTTGCACCTATCACCCTTAGGTTTTGAATACTGGCCAAGGCTCTTGCCACCCCCATAGTGCCTTTTTTAGGCAAGGCTCAAAAGACAAACCTACTGGCGTAAATAGCACAAGTAACAAAAAACTGAGGGTAATGCTACTTAATGCCAGAAGTCTAAACCTCAAAATACACGCACTTGAGGCAGTCCTCAGTATGGAGAAAATCGATATATGTGCAGTAACAGAAACCTGGTTTAAGGCTCCAGAGAGCACCCCAGCACTACCAGGCTATAACTCATACCATACATTTTGGCCACAGAACCCAAACCAAAATACAAAATTTGGGGGAGTATCCATATTTATCAAGGATACCCACACCTCCAGGTTAGTGGCACAGCATGATGCTTCAGAGATCATCCACATGCAACTAACAACGGGCAAAACTGCAACTAAAATTGTAGCTTGCTACAGATCACCCACCATGTCCCAGGACCCCCATTCTGCATTTCTGGAAACACTGGGAAACATAAAGGTCCTACCAAAACCCTAATATTGGGTGATTTCAATTATCCAAACATTAACTGGGAGAACTACTCAAGTACTAACTGCCTTGCTTAACATTTCCTAGAATTTATAAACTCAAATTCCCTGGTTCAATTGGTCAACACTCCCACCAGAGTTGACAACATATTGGACCTAATCATCACCAACATGTGCGACTGGTGTTCCACACTGGAGGTCAACCCCTCACTGGTTAGATCTGACCATAAACAAATCACTTTGGATATCCACATTCCACCCCCACCCCCCGACAAGCAAACGACCATGAAAAGCTTTTCAAAAGCAAATTCCATGTTACTTAAGACCAAGGTGGAAAGTTTCAAAGCCCCCATGCTGAAGGATAATGCTACCCAAGCTGCAAAATCCTTTACTAATGCATTCTATGGGCACCTACAAGAATGCATGGATCGTGCCATCCCAAGCAAAACCAAGACTCACTCCTCCAAGAAAAGAAAACCAGTCTGGCGGACTCCTGCCATAAACAAGATATACAATAGAAGGTGGAAACTAGTACAGAAAAGAGTAAAATCCCAAGAAGGGAAGACATCCCTGATTAGTATCAGCAAAAAACTACGATCCCTCATAAAATCATTCAAGGTGAGCTTTGAAAGAAAAATTGCCAAGGACTCCAAAGATAACCACAAGGCATTCTTTAGCTATGTCAAGAATCTAAGTGGCAATGCTCAGATCTGCTCGGAGTTAGTGCAGAATGGCACAAAATACACTGAACTGACCGATATCACCAACACCCTGGCAGACAGGTTCAGCACAAACTTCACCCCCCTCTCACCCCCAAAAGGGCCCATAACCATACCAGAAGAATGCAGAGTTCCTGAAATCACAGACACTGAGATTAAAACAGCCCTCTCCAAAGCCAAAAACACAGCATCAATGGGGCCGGATGGTGTCCCAGGCTGCGTCTTACACGAGCTCAAAGATGAACTAACCCCTCATCTAACCACACTGTTCAAACTCAGCCTCTCCACAGGCTACATACCCATAGAGTGGCGCACAGCAACAGTTATTCTGCTCCACAAAGGTGGAGCCACAACAGACCCTGGGAATTATTGCCCTATAAACCTGACTAGCTTGGTCTGCAAGGCTATGGAGTGCATCATCATGGAACTCATTAACAGAGACATTGGAAACCTCGAAACACTTGACCCTACCTAGTTCGGCTTTGTTAAGGGCAGATCACACCTCCTAAACCTGGTTGACTTTTTTGAGACAGTTACCAAGGCTATAGATGAGGGAAAGGTGGTACACACAGCCTACCTAGACCTCACAAATGTCCTTGACACCATTCCCCATTCTGGTATTATAGACAAGCTCACAATCCTGAACATAAACCCCTATGTCACAAGATGGGTTGCCAACTGGCTCACGGACAGAACCCACATGGTGAGAGTTGCGGGAGCTAGGTCTGTCTCTAAACGGGTTACAAGTGGCATCCCCCAGTGCTCAGTCCTAGGACCCCTCCTGTTTGGCATATACTTCTCAGGGGTACAGGCAAGCACAGGAGGACTATAGCTGACCAAGTTCACAGATGACTGCAAACTAGGGGCTAT
Organism: Protopterus annectens; assembly: GCF_019279795.1. Classification (NCBI taxonomy): domain Eukaryota; kingdom Metazoa; phylum Chordata; order Ceratodontiformes; family Protopteridae; genus Protopterus; species Protopterus annectens. Next base: position 723,520,352 of record NC_056725.1, on the reverse strand, counting down.
AATTGACTTTCCCACTGACACAGACATCCTCCAAAAGGGTCTCACTGAGATGGATACCTGGTGTCAAAATCATGGCCTCAAGCTAAATGCCAAAAAGTGCAAAGTCATTCCCTTTGGAAAAAACAAAGTACCCACAAACTACCACATAGGTGGTATTCCCTAAATACAGAAGACGTAATAAGGGATCTGGGGACCCAAGTAGATAGTAATCTCACCTTTGATAATCACATTGCCAAAGTGGTTGGAAAATCCTTCTACGTGGCCCACGTAATCACAAAATGGTTCACATCCAGATCAGAAGAGCTCATTGTGCCCCTCTACTCATCAATCATCAGACCCATCATAGAGTACAACACCCCATTTGGGATGTACCTTACAAGACAACTGCAACAGCTGGAAAGCCCACAGAAGTACTTCACCAAGAGGATCACTGGCCTCAAACAGATGCCCTATGCAGCTCGACTGAAGAAACTCCAGCTGTACTCAGTGGCATACCGCCTACTCAGAGGTGATCTCTGCCTGACATATAAGGCCATGTCCAACCCAGAATTGATGGACATGCTCCACCTAAAGAAAACCTTATCCCCTTGAGCCACATGCTCTAGGGATCTAAACCTCACCACAACAGTAAATAGGACATGCTGGGGGGATAGATTCCTGTCCCAGAGACTTCCCATGCTTTGGAACAAGATTCCAATCTACATTAGGCAGAGCTCCTTGCTAACACTCTTTAAAAGAAACCTTGACAAGTGGATGGGAAACAGAAAGTTTACCCTGGGGATCACTTCAGTGGCACTGCTGGACAGAGGCACAGGGAACTAATCTAAGGGTGCGGAGAAAGCCAACACATTCTGGCTAGGCTTATAAATGCCTTTGGGCAGATAGCCTAGTAGCTACCTATGAACCTGAGAACAGCACTAAGGAAAATTAATTCAGGGAAAGCAGTAGGCTCAGATGAGGTTACAGCAGATATGATAAAGATTCTGGGTGATATAGGGGAGAAATGGCTCGTGACGGTACTCATAGCAGTGTGGAGAGAAAGGCGTATCCCAGATGACTGGAGAATAAGCATACTCATGCCAGTGTACAAGAACAAAGGGGACATCCACAACTGTGGGCAGTGCAGAGGCATCAAACTCCAATCACACTGTATGAAAGTTCTGGAGAGGGTGATTGATAAATGGATAAGCAGAGTAGTAGAATGTAAGATGGGAGATAAGCATTTTGGATTCAGATCAGGAAGCAGCACAATTGACCTGATGTTTGCAGTGCAACAGATACTTGAGAAGAAGTTAGAGATAAGGAGAGAGTCCAACTGGGCATTGCTAAGGAGAAAGCATATGACAAGGTCCCAAGAAAGCTGATCTGGGCAGTACTGTGGTGGATTGAAGTCCTAGAAACATTGGTAGAATTTGTGCAGGCTATGTACAAGGACCCAATGACTCAAGAGCGAACAGTGTTCAGCCTCACAGAGGGGGTCCCAGTGGGAGTGAGCATACACCATGGTTCGGCTCTGATCCCACTGCTGTTTATACTGGCGATGGACTACATTAGCAAACAGGTCAGAGGAGACAGATCAACAAAGTTGCTGTATGCAGACAATGTGGCACTACAGGCAGACACTAAGCTAGATCTTCAGCAAAGTATAGGAGAATGGAATGCAAAATTCAAGGCACATGGGATGAAAGTAAGCACAGATAAGATGGTGACAATGGCAGCAAACTGGGGAAATCAGAAGAAGCTGAGAACAGAGGTAGAAGAGTGGAACAGGTAAACCGTTTCAAGTATCTGGGAAGGGTGGTTGAAGAGAAGGGAAGTTAGAATGAAAAGGTCAAAGCTAGAATCTGAGGGGCTGCAGCCAAATGGCATAGAGTGTCAGGTGTAATATATGACAGAAGAATGCCAAAAAAGCTGAAAAGTAAGGTGTACAAGACAGTGGTGTGACCAGTGCTACTGTATGGTACAGAAACCTGGGCAGTAAAGGCAGAGCAGATGAAGAAGCTAGAGGTGATGGAAATTACGTGCCTGAGAAGGGTGGTAGGATGTACACTGTGGAGCAAACAAAGAAATGAGGACATAAGAGCAGAAGCCAAAGTAGCTCCAATTGCAGAAAAGATCAAAGAGAACAGATTACGATGGTATGGGCACATGTGTAGAAAAGCAGAAGACAATCTGGTGAGAAAGATTTGGGGCAGACAGGAAGAAGGTAAGAGGAAGCGAGGACATCCAGCAAAGAGGTGGATATATTGTATGAAAGAAGATCTGTGACAGTCAGGCATGAGTGTTGAAGGAGTTTGGCACTGAGTCGAGAGACTTGGTGATAGTTAACACAATACCCCAACCCCATGTAGAAAAAAAAATGGGAAAAGGGGGGGCTGATGATGATGATGATTTTATTTCATGCTACTGATCTGCAAAGAGTACCTTAAATTCTAGATTTTTTAATTGTACTTTTCTCTTGTTTCTTTATTGTTTTCATGCAGGCATTTTTTTTAATTATGTACAGAAATTTGGGGCTTTAAGGCTGTGATATTATATAGTTTAAAGATAGCTTTTTGTTTTGGAAATTTATGTATAAAAAGAAAAAAAATGGTGTTCTGTTTAATATGGTCAGTGGTGCATAGTTGTACATATATATATATATATATATATATATATATATATATATATATATATATATATATATATATATATATGTGTGTGTGTGTCTGTGTTTGTGTGTGTGTGTGTGTGTGTGTGTGTGTGTGTGTGTGTGTGTGTGTGTGTTAAAAGCATAGTTAGCAGAACCAGGGTGTTAGATTTAACATTATAGTTAAACATTAAATGCATGGTCTGTACAGCATTATAACATAACTATGGCACACTGAAGGAAGTATTTTTTGGAATTTTACAGGATGAACCAAAGTGATATAGTATAAGGTATTCTGAGTGGAAGTTCTGTCGAATAATTTCCTACGTCATAGAAGAACTTGTCATAGACATAATTGTTTTGAGAAAGTTTGTTATCATAAATTAAAAAAAAATGAATAAATAAGTTACATTGTTTTGAAAATAATAAAACAGGTAGATGCATCCTGGTAATGACTGAGGGATTAGTTAGTTGTCTCCAGAAAACAAAAGTGAATAGATCACTAAACATCTGCAGTACATAAATGAGCATCATAGTAGGTAATGTATTGACTGGCTGCAACAAGAACAAGTAGACCAGGTAGTTAAACCAGTTATTTTGTGTTACATTTAGCTAAACTGTGCTAGGAGGCTTTTGGCAATTGTTTCCTTACAAAGATGAAATAGAAAATTGTTTATTGATCTGATTGTAATCTGGCTCAGGTTTGCTTGATCAATGTAAATGCTTTAACCCATCTGGAACACTGGTAGTGTATAGAAGTGAATAATGCTATTGTGAATTCTGGGTTGGTTTAAGGATGATTGTTTGTATGGGCTAATGTAGAACATCTGCATTAAAGCCAGATATGTTTTCAGTCTTATGGCTATTTGTTCAAGAAGCAAGGAGGAAGGTTGAATGACAATAATTATTAATAGCGAATGTAATTAGTCTTCCATAAATATTAACTGAATTTAAATGCTGTTGGATCTAAGGCTGGCTCTTTTGATGTGTAGAACTGGCATATATTTCTTGAAGAAAGCAAGCTTGACATGGACTAATAAGATTTAATGAAAGCTGTGAATGACTGAAATAATGAATTTCACATATCTGTATTTGAGATTTTAAGGTACAAATGAATAAACTATGGCTATGAGAATCACATTGGAAGGATCACAAATAAAGAAGGATTTTTCCCTCTTTTATAATAATTGATACTAGTTTGATATAAATAGTTCAAGAAATGTGCATTTTATGCAGTTTAGTAGGACAATACTTTGATAGGCTGAATTATTTGAAGAAAGTGATTAGAGAGCTCATCAAGGTAATCTGGATAGGAGACACTATAATGTGCATTTCCTGCATCAATGTATCAGGTCAAGTATTGTATTTCTCCCGTGAAGTAGCATAAGTTTGGAAGGGGGTTGGAAGAAGCACCCACTATATTATGAGATATATCAAGGTCATCAAGGGGAATGTGCTAGACTGGTTTATTCTAGGATAATACTGCATGTATCTACATTAATACATAGGTAAAATGATGATGTCAGTAACATAGGATTAAATCAAATATATATAATTTTATAACAAAGACACTAGAGACAGATGAGCTAGAAGTTAGTATAGTCTGGCAAAGAAGAAGGATTATTTGTATATACTATATTTGCATGAGTAAGAAAAAAAATGACTTTGGTTAGGTTATTAAAACACATACCTCCAGACATTAAAAGTATTATATTTCTTACTCTAGTTTTGTGGAGAATTTGCATATGAGTAAAAAAATATAAATAAATAGTTTGAGCCTGTGTGATAATGGTAGTGAAAACACTTAACTCAGGCATTACTACATTCAAAAGAACAAACTGCTCTCAATAGTCTGTATTCAGTAAAATCATGGATGAAAGTGAAGATTAGTAAGACTGAATCCAGTGTTGATGTCAGTGTAACTACTGGATCGTTTTATTTCACTGTATGGATTCCATCTTGATAACATTGTATGTTTTGCATTGTCACCAATGAATAATAATAATAATTTGTTTAAAAAACAGCAGACAGAAGGATGAGTCATATCTCGGAGAATGGTCTACATGTTGTCAGACATGAATATCTAGGAACATTTACTAGGGGATACATACAAAAATATAGTGTTCATTGTGATATGTTGATTTCCAGACAGTAACCAAATGATAAATAAGTGAAGCTTCCAAGATGATCAGTAATGTATGAACTATTGAAGAGTCATTATTTTGCCTATTTCAGGTCAGTTACCAAATTAAAACTTGCTATTTTCACAGAAATCCAAGTTAAAAGATTGTATAAAGAAATCTAGAAATGATGAGGGGATATGCAAGATAGTAATAATGTTATCTGTGGAATATATACAAGGTACATGGTAACCTTTTAGTTAATTACTTTACAACTGTATTTTGCATTCTGATGATTTACAGGTGCGAGATAGCTGGCTAGTTAAAATACTCTGTAGTCAAATAAACCTATTTCTGACAATAAGATGATTTAATTATTACTAAAATGCAACAATTTAATAACTGTTATTATAGACAGACTTTGGAAACCATTTAAGACAGCATGGCCTCCTAATATGGACATATTTTATGTCAGGATGAAAGTTTGACTTCTTTTGATAACAGTTTCAGAAGTAATTTAAGATATAAACATTTATTAACCATATTTTTCTGTAGCATGGTAGTCAAACATAAGTAATAGAGTGCAACATCAGTATATAAATAATGAATTCAACATACAGTGTGTGCTTGATTTCATTGTTCACACATGTCTCACATGTCACACGTGCCATTCTTATATGTCGAATGCCATGTACCAAATATCAAACATCAATGTTAATTAATTAGAAAAATAGATAAATTAAGTTATAACACAGTTCAACCATCATTGGTATTTTGTTTGAAGGAATGAATAAAAATACTAGTGAGCATATGAGTTTTTCTTAACATTATAGAGATCCTACCAACATTTTTTATAGATAGATTATCCTATTGACACCACAGAAATGTATATTATTGAAGAGAAGTAAAGATGTACGAGGGCAACATTTTTTCATGTTGGGGTAGCGCTCACTAGACTTGTATTTTCTTTACAAGCACTTTTTGCTCATTATAACCTGGTTGTATCTATATCAGATAAACATTGTGCATTCCTTACTTTAATTATAAATTTAAAAAGGTGAACTGAGAGAAACCAAGAGTAGCTTTTAAAAGGAATAGTGTAGTACATAATATGTGGTTAATTAACAGTTTATTTTCAAAAAGTGTATGTCCTCCCCAGAGTCAAGTGGGCGTTCGAAAGACATGCGTTGAATGGGCATGCCTTTGTTGAAGGTTGGGCATTGGGTTGGCAACTTGACACCATAAAAACCAACTGCCAATCATTAGCGGACTGGAGTTCCACTGTGGCAACCCCTAACAGGGAAAAGCCGAAAGACAAACAAACTATAGGAACAGCCATTTCATTAACCACATCCATTATAACCTAAAAAGTCATTTTATTTTGGCTGTTATGCTTTTCGTAACACCAAATTACACTTTATTTATTCTGTTGCCACTATGGTTCTAGACTGGAAACACAAACAGGAGATTTCGGGATCACGTAAAAAGAATATGTTGATGGAATAAGAAAAGATGGTGTGAATAATGTATTAACAAAACTTGTGATAGACTAGCCATCTAAAGAAGTTGTATTAAATTTTCAAATTATCTGTCTATTAGAAAGCATTATATTATGTAGAAATATACAGAATGTTTACCATATGAAGAAAGCATGGGGTAGTATCACTTAGATGAACACAACGACCCCCTCCCAGACTAAAAGTTACAAGTTTTGTTGTCCCTATTTTATTTAATATGCCCATTCACTTTCATGAGCAGTCCTTAATGATGTATTTTAATTAGTTAATAATTAAAGTGTATTTATTTTTGTCACATGACTTGTTTAAACAGAATATTTTAATTAGAAATTCTACTATATTTTTAATAAAGCTTTCAGCTGCCATACACTACAAAATGATGTTGATTCTTGTTATGTAAGTAAAACATATTTAAGTGTGGCACCTTATGGAGCATTTCTGTTCATGAAACATCTAGTGAAGAAACAGTGTATAATACATGAGAACTTGAGGGCTCATTGCTTTTTATCCATATTAGATGTTATGATAAAGCATTTACAGTACAACAATAATCACGTAAGGAAACTACTTTTACTCAAACATGTATATCTATCTATCTATATATATATATATATATATATATATATATATATATATATATATATATATATATATAGGAAAACTGCACAATGCCGAAATCCTGAAAGATCGAATTTCATATAGCTGAGTCCATATGATCAAACTTTCAGAATCCCAACATTGTGAATGGAGATCTACATACAGTGCAGAATGGGCGATATCCCTTTTTCTCATTGTAGTGTGATCTCGGAGTAGCGATATTTAAGTAGTGGGGGTGCAGGGGGGATTGTCCCCCTGCAGAAACATTTAAATTGTTGTTTTTTTTTTTCTTGGATTTGTTTCAGAATTTTGATATTCCAAAACATCGCTCATATGGTCTCGATTATATGAAATTCTATGTTTCGGAATTTCGAGATTCTGAAGTGAATCCACATATATATATATATATATATATATATATATATATATATAGGTTCTCTATGTTAGAACGAAAGCTTGGAAGATCGACAATGATATCACCGACGCCAGAAGACCGACGGAGCAGATAACTGACAACTCGGAATCCTGACAGCGAAAACACCAACATGGGAAATGTGTGAGTGCGACTAGGTAAGTGTGCGATAGTGAAGGATTGAGGGTTAGGGTGTGGGCAAGGTGTGTGTGTGCGATAGTGAGGGATTTAGGGTTAGGGTGCGTGTAAGGTAAGTGTGCGATAGTGAGGGACTTAGGGTTAGGGTGCGGGTAAGGTAAGTGTGCGATAGTGAGAGACTTGAGCGTTAGGGGTGGATTAAGTGAGTTAGGGTTAGGGTGCGGGTAAGGTAAATGTGCGATAGTGATGGACCTTAGGGTTAGGGTTTGGGTTAAGGTTAGTGCATAGATAATTGTGTGTAAGGTGTAGTGTAGGTTTTTAGGTTGTTGGTGTGCTTCTGCTGTGCATGTGTTGTGTGGAACAGCGAACATTTTGTTTTGTTAACTGTCAGTATTGTGGTTTGTCGGGCATGTGAACTTTCATGTTTTTGTGGTTTCGTTCTTGTGGTGTCGGTGTTGTGTATATATATATATATATATATATATATATATATATATATATATATATATATATATATATATATATATATATATATAAGCTCCTAATATGCACTGAATTATTTCTCCACAGATGATATTTAAACATTAAATACAGGTTTTGAACTCAATTCATCCATGTGTATGACTAGCAATGAACTCATATACTTATCCCGTAAATAACCATCACCATGTACAGAGATTACTAGACAAGGTGGGAAACAGAAGTAGATTGCCAGGCCTCTCTCCCATAGCAAACACTGACCTACATATACCTAAGGACAATTAGAAAGTTAATCACAACGTTGCTCTGCAAATCTGGCTGAATGATTCAAAAGACAATAAAGACTCCCTTTAAAATAAAAAAGCAGTGAATTCTCACTTAGAATTTGGAATTAGCACTTTCATCCTGTTTAACAGAACTTCTTCAGATTCAATTAAAACAACATGGCAACTTTCATTTGTAGTTTCTAGAACCAGGAAATGACATCACACTTCTCTAAAAACACTTCCGTGGCAAAGAATAAAATCAAAGATAAAAAAGCAGTTTGCAACAATGAAAGCTTTCTTTACAAAAAACATAAGATACTTGAAGTGGAATCTTACAAAAAATATAAAATAAACATGAAAGTGAATTATAAGAAATCACTTTCAAAAGAAACACTTTATAGCCTAGCCTCTAATACTGGCTTTAGTGCAATAAAATTATTAAGTCCTGGGGGGTTGCAAGCATTTAATTTTAACTGCCAAAAAACTTCTTTTTCTTCTAATAATAACTTACAATTGTCACCCCTCAGGTTAATGTGTACCCTTTCCAAAATGACAAATCTGAATGTATTACAGGTATTGTTACTTTCCATGTGCCTTTACAAAGCATTCTTCCTAGTTTGTTTCCTAATTTCATAGTAGTGCTCATAAATACTGTTTTTTAGGAACCTGTCTGTTTTCCTGACATAAAATGCTGGACAGGTGGAGCACCTGGCCAAATAAACTACACCCTTTGTACTACACTTCCCATACTGAAAGATGACCTTAGTCTGATTCATATTTTCTAGCTGTATTTCTCCTTTGAGCTACATGTATTCACACTGATTACAACATCCACACTTCTTGGTCCCCTTGCCTCCTGCATACTTTCCTTTATTCCTACTGTCCTCTACGTTAGCCTTAATATTCCTACCAGTTTTATATACAAAAGTCGGGCTATTTCCAAGGAATTTATAAAGTTCACTGTCACTCCTTAGTACATTCCAGTTATTTATGATCACATATTTTACCATAGGAGAATAAGGGCAATATTTCAAAACCATAGCTCTACTAAAATTATTTTCTGATGTACTTTTGTGTACAGGGGTAAAATCCATTCCCAATAAGGGTTTGTACAAAGTTCCCCATTTAGACAAAGTGTAGTTAATGGTCTCTCTCTAATAAGTTTTTGGGGGTACCCCCTTTCGCACCATACCTAATTCTTTAACCACTTCGGTATAGTCAGATGTCATTCTTGCTGCCCTAATACATTGTCCTTTAAGTATGCTTTTTTTCTGTGAATAGGATGACAGCCATTAAATTCCAAGTAAGAATTACTAAAGGTGGGTTTATGGTGGATGTTGGATTTAAAACCTGTATCAGTGTATGAAATGTAACAAACTAAGTAAGCTAAACCTTCCAAATCATAAGTTTGCACCCCCCACTCCTCCCTACTTAAAGATTCAAACTCCGAGGTCGCACTACATACAAACACACACAAAACACCACCACACAAGCTACATTCTCTTCGCGCTCACAGATCACAGCAACAAAACACACACCACAGCCCCTACCCAAAACCCTTAACAAATAGACACTTACCTTAATCCACAACCACAGCAAAACACCGGAAGCGCAAATTCAAAATCTCCAGTGTGTGCGATTTTGAATTTCGTGTTTCTGAGGTTTCATTGTTTTCAGGATTCCACTTTATGGGCTCGAAATACTGAATTTCAATATTTCAGTATTTCGAGCTTCTAAAGTGAATCCATATATACACACACACATACACACACATATATATATATATATATATATATATATATATTATGTATATATAAAATTATTTATTTCATTTATTTTTTTTACATTTGTTTACCAGAATAGTCTGACTGAGCAGAGGCCCAGGGAGAAAAGCTCCCTAGTCAAAAACAACATAGTACAATACAATGTAAAACAGCATAGTACAATACAATACAAAAAAAAACAGAATAAGACAAAAAATAATAACTTCAGGTCATCAATCAGTGGTGTACAGGTGCCAGAGGAATTGCAAAATATACATTGGATAGTTCTAGAGATTATTCCCATTACATATAAATGGAATACAGTGAATTATACAGGAAAGAATTTTTAGTTTTATGCAGAAATGGATAATGTCAGTCTTTCTACAGTAAGTGAAATTTTGCAGGTCTAACTTACAGTATTTGATGGGTGATCTGAGAAAAGAAAATGGCAGATGTAGGTCACAGTAGTGGGAGAGGGATAGAGGGTGAGGGATTGTAGAGAGGTTGAGGAAAAAAAGTGCAAATAGATATAATGGGGTAAGTGGAGACTGAGAAGGGGGTAGAAAAAGAGAAGTGAGTGGTGGAAGTACTTGCTTAAGTTTAACCATTGAGGTACAACAGCATTGCCAGTTTTTGGTTAGGTGGGTCTTGAGAAGATTTTTTGAACATGGCTGAGTTGGTGGTATTAATGATATACTGGGGGGGTGAAAATGTTTATATATATATATATATATATATATATATATATATATATAAATATATATATATATATATATATATATATATATATATACATATATATATATGTGTGTGTGTGTGTGTGTGTATGTGTGTCTGTGTGTGTGTAGTTGTTGTAAAATATCTCATACACACCAGACCTCTCAAATGAGCCTATTCTGCAGGAACATTCCTGTTTTCACACTTGATTTGCCCTTGAAACAATGCCCCAGTTGTTGGAGGTATGTCCCTATTTTCAGGCTTGATTTTCCCCTTCACACAAATTTTTAAATCCTCCTTGTCACATGTGATTTTTAAACTGTCTAGTACACAGGAAACAATTACATGATAAATATATTAGTCACAATAATAATTTAAAGAAAGGGGACAAATATCTTACATCTCCCATATTCTGAAGCAAAAATAAATGACCTTGTATGTTAAAGTTTTGCAATACAGTTCATTAAAGTCTACTGATTTTACATTGTCTGATAATGTGCTTATATTTTTCATCATTTTTGTTAGTCTGTTTTTTAAACATGTTCCTGGGTAGTATCCCTACTGGAAGTGGGAAGAGTTATGTGCTGTTTGGCATTTACATTTTATGCTAATTAAATGTCCAGATATTTAGCTGAGTGCTACTAATTTTCAAAGGTCTTTATACCTATTTTGGGTGCTGTAAGTTGAGAGTTATACCTCCTCCAGATATCTGAAAGTTGGGGTAGGATATGTAGATATTTTTGAGGAAGTATTGTGACATTCAAAATATAAAAGATATGCACTAGACAACGCTCTGCTCAACACTAGGACTAGGAGTCCAAATAAATTGCCTGACCTTGAAACCATCCTGCACTTGGAGCCCATTCATGTGTGTTATTACTGAAACCTGATGTAAAAGTGCAGAAAGTATCCCTGTCTACACCAGGGTTTTGCACCTACCACACCTTTAGTCCAGATGGTAACTGTGGTGGGCTATCTATATTTTTAAAACATCACATCACCTCAAGGCAGATTCCTAGAGACCCATAATCAGAACTTACTCTAAATAAAAACATGTCTCAAATCATAGCATGATACAGACCTCCCAGGATGATGTTCCAAACCATGTTAATTTCTTAAATACATTGAATGAATTTCAAATACACAAAAGCTCCATTAGCTGAGAGTCATTAACTACCCCTTGATAAAGTGTGAGACCTATACCTCAAACGGAGGCAAAGCCCAAAACTTCCTTGACTTCATAAATAAGAATTCCTTGGATTAAATAGTCAAAGAGCCCATTAGAGGACAAAATGTTCTTGACCTGGTTCTCACAAATATGCCATCTATATGCACTATCCTGCTAGTACACCCCCCCCCCTCAGTCAAGTCTGACCACAAATGTTAACCTAACTCAAAATCCCAAAGCTGTCAGAGTCAGTTATGACACTATTCAATTGCTAGAAACATACTCATTTCCTGCTATTCCATAATGATGTCTCAAAGTTCAAGTATATTGTTACCCATACAATGTGGACACAGCTAGTAGTTTTGTGAATACATTTTACTCATCTAGGAAACTGTATAAATCTGTCAGTCCCTACCAAAATTAAATGTGTAAATAAGCATTACAGTAAATGGAAAAATATCATTGAAATATGTATCAAAACAAAAGACACACAAACCAAGATTAACATAAAAGGTTATCCAATGTATTGAAAAATACCATCAGGAAATAAAGGCATCACATGATCTTAGACAACTACAAATAATTCTTTAATTACATTAGTAAGTTATGAAACAGCACATAATATTGCTCTGAAATTATTCATGATCAGATCTAGTGAATACAGCAAATACATTAGCAAACAAGTTCAGTGCAAATTTCACTGATTTCACTGAGATATCTAGAAAAGCCATATATTCCTAAGGATCTCAAACCCCATTTCACCAAAAAAAAAAACAAATTTGTAAATGTACTCTCCGAAGCAAAACATAAATCCTTAATGCAGATCTGGATCATGGTCAAATGGAGCTCTAGGTAGAGTAATGATCAGGGATCCCTTAGTAGCAACCCCCCTCCCTTGCAGCCATTCCAGTGTTCTGTTACTTGGCTATTTCTCCCCAGTTACCATAAACACTGTTTAAACCTGTCAGTGTGCATATTATTTTTTCTTTACTTCTACAGTGATTAAAGATATTTAGATTTAATTTGAAACTTTTATTTCAAAGTTTATATGACAAACACATATAGCCATTTGCTAAACAAAAATACAGTCTCACAACAAAAATAGACTTAGCAAGAGCAGTAAACTTCTCTGCCTTTGAAATTCACATTCATTGAAATGGTATTGAAACCCATATCAAAGACACTCCATCTGGCCAGTGGTGGATTGTTTACTTTTGTGGTGTTTTCAAACCACAGACCCCTTGTACACATTTTTAGGACCACTCATATATGTGTGTATGTTTTGATTCAGCTTCCTGATTATATTAAATTAAATTATATTCCTTGCAATACAATACTGCTTGTTAAGAGTGTGTTTTAAATTGGTAGTCTTGAACATTTTACTAGTAATCAATGAAACAAAATATGTGAACCAGTAATGAAAAAACTACCCATTTCATAGTATTTCAACTGTAAAAGGCCTCTCAAACTTCTGTCCTTACAATCCACCAATATCAGTCAATAAGCACAATCTCTGCAGAAATAAAAGTCATCTCGATAATACCACATTAAAGAGATCTGTGACTAATGAAGAGGTTGCTGCTGGTAAACAACTTAGCATTTTAGTGTTTCATGTAAAAATTCAGTGTCTGCTGCCATTGAAGAATAAACTGCCTATGTTACATTGAAAAAGTATGCAACCCGTTGTGCTACTGACAAATTTTATAGCACAAACACCAATGATGGCCATTTGTCAGACAAAACAGTTGTACACTGAAAACACATTTAGCATGAGCAACAGTAAGCTTGTCTTACTTTGAAACTCACAATTCTTTGAAAATGCACACCTGATGACAGTTTGCTAGTTGGTGTAGAGGATTCAGGCTCTTGTCTCCTGTAATCAAAGTACAGAGTTTGAGCTAGAACAAGTTAATTATCTTACCTGCCATCTACCGTGAGCAAGTTAATTAACCAATCTGCTGTTCCTAAACAGGACATTACATACATACACACACATACCTCTCTCATTTACTGACTAGACACACACCTCTTATGTCTCATTCACCATTTGAACGGACACACACACATACACAGCTTTATCATCTCACTCAACTATAGAATGGACACACCTCTCTCATCTAATTCATCTACTGAAGGGCAAACACATACAACTCTCTCATCTTACTGACAGACACACGCATACGTATACACACACACACACACGCACACACACACACACACACACACACACACACACACACACACACACACACACACACACACACACACACACACACATTTTTCTAAACTCACGTACCCACTGAATAGACAAACACACACACACACACACACACACACACACACACACACACACACACACACACACACACACACACACACCACTCTCATCTCACTTGCATATTGAATGGGCACATGCACACCTCTCTCATCTCACTCACCTACTGAACAGCTCCCTTTTCTCTCTCATGGCACTTCTGCAGTTCTCCATCTTCACATGATCAGTACTCCATGTTTAAAATCCTGTGCAAAAGCTGGCATTTTCAAAGTTTAAATCTGTGTTGTTCTGCATGCATTAGTACAATGGATGCAAAGATGCATGCACAGTTGCGGAGTGCATCCTTAAATAAGAAATTGCACTTAGGTTCCACCCTTAAAGAAGAAGTAATTACATGTTGTGGTAGCCCCCTGCACAGCGGGCACCCCCCAAGCTAGCAGGCCTTAGGCAACTACCTAGGTCCCCTAGTACTAGATCCAACTCTACCTTAATGGGACCTGATAACATGCCAGTCTGTCTGTAGAAGATCACTGAACACATTGGTGGATCCAGTCCTACAACTATTCAAACCTGAGCATATCCACCAGGTTTGTCACCAGTGTTTGGGGCACAACAGTTTTGGTACCACTCACAAGGGTGGTCCTACCACAAACCTTGGGAATTACAGGCACATCAACCTGAGCAGTCTTATCTGTAAGGCCTTGGAATTGGTCATAACAGACCTTATAAGTTATAATATTAAAAAAATATTTTAAGACATTTCCCCATAACAGCTTGCCTTTATTAAGGATCAGTCATCTTTAATTAATCTGTTTTTTTAGTGTTTAATGCAAGCCATGAAGAGTGATCATGTTTTTCATAGAGTATACTTACACTTTGCCAAGAAATCTGATACTATACCATATAACGATATAGACAACTAGCTAAATGCACTCTAAACTGATCCTTGTATAATTAAATGGATTAGTTAACTAGCTGACGTACAGAACCCATACTGTGAGCATGGCAAGCACATCCTCAGAGAAAGCAGAAAGTTACCAGTTGGGTACCTCAGAGATCTGTGCTGGGACCTTTGCTATTTGGAATATACCTGTCTGATCTCCAGATCAGAAATTGGGAACACTGGTTAACCAGGTTTGCAGATGATTGTAAACTGTGTGCCATACTTAAATCCCCATCTGATATGGAAAAATCTATCAAATGTACTTACTCATGAAGCTAAGTGGTTCTCTGAAAATCAGCTAAAACTAAATGCTAAAAAATGTAATATTATTGTATTTGGCAAAAAAAACTTTCTCCCAACTTTTACCATAGAAAACATCCTACTCCAAAATGAAGATATTGTGAGAGATATTGGAATAAGGGTAGATAACTCCCTCTCCTTTAATCAGCATTTTGCAAAAATGGTCAGGAAATCCTTCTGTCTGACACAGCTGATCATAAAGGGTATTTCCTCCAGAGACAACAAAGTCCTTAACTCTCTGTATTCTGCACTGACCAGGCCCATCCTTGAATACAATTCTCTCTTTGAGATATATCTTAGCAAATATATCAAGCAGTTGTTGAGACCCTTAATGTTCATGACAAAAAAAGACAATGGAAGCTATCAAATGAGGCTGAAAGCCTTGTCCCTATATTCAGTGTCCTATAGACTCCTTAGGGGCAACCTGCACCTTGTCTTACAGACCAGTAGGGATCTGGCAGTCCAGGACCTCTTATTTCTTCACAGATCATGGTAGAGTGACAGATTTGTCATGCACTGAGCACCCCTTCTCTGAAACAAACTCTATCGCTAGATCAAGCAATGTGGCACACTATCTTCCTTTGAGAAGGAATGGAACAATTAAATTGGTATTCATAAATTCACCCTTGGTATAACTGGCCTATTAGTCCTTGAAACTGTAAGATCTAAGGATGGGTTACTGGCAAGGTGCAACTAGCCACATGGTCCAGTTGTCTTGTACATTTTATAATTCTATGATTAAACAGATAATTCTTAAGCTCTACTTAACTCATAATACAGATACAGATACACAGAGAGAGAGAGAGAGAGACCCCACACACACAGACATTACTGTTTTGCTTTTAAATATTAGGCTTTTGTTTACCATGAAGCAGAAGAATAAATAAATAATAGTGATTTCTTTATAATGGCAGCTGCTAACATAACCCAAGACCAACTTTTTATCTCCAAATCTGTTTATTTGTTTATTTTTTTAAATCATTATTAAATCATCACATTCTAAGCTGCAACATGAGTTCACATACATTAATATAAAATAAAACAAACTATTGTAACAGTTTACATTAATTTAATTTTGCAGTATACATATATAGGTTCATAGGTTGGTACTAGGCTATCAGCCCTAGGGCCTATACAAGCCTAGCCATAACAATTCCCTGGATATATGTTTTCTATTTAACAATTGTCATTATCCCTAGCATAAGGCGGCATAGTGGTACAATGGTTAGCATTGTCATCTCACAGCAAGAGGTTCTCCAATTCAGTTTGTGGCTGGGAGCCTTTTGTGCATTGTCTGTGTGCCCTCCCTGGGTTTATATGGGTTTCCTCTGAGTGCTCTGGGTTCCTTCCCATTTAGTAGGTGGATTGCTCACTCTAGATTGGTCATAGGTATGAGTGGGCATGCAAGTGTATGGTATGGAAGCAGAGTCAAAGCAGGGTTAGCACCTGGTGGTGCGAACCTTGGCTGTAGATTGTCACTGTTGAAATGGCACCTGAACCCCATGTGCAAATATGGGGAAAGGGACTGGGGATGGATAAATGGATTTACCATAGCATGGCAGAAAATTTTCAATTCCTACAAATGCTATTTATTTCTATAAAATGATTCATTGTTTCTTAATTTTTATTATGGATGAAAGCTGTATTGCTAATTTACTAGCACCCTTTTCCCTTCCAGTGACTTCAAAAAGTTACCAAGTTTCCATAGAATATTAAGATTTTTTAACCCTTCCTGTCCTTGTATTAATTTCAAATATCTTCTTTACACATGCCATTTTTAAAAGGTGGCACGCATACTTGTACTCCAGTAGAAATGAAAACAAACCATAACAGGATGAACTACAAAGTCTATGTTTTTTATTTTTTTATTTATTTTTTTTTATTTAATTATTTTTTTGGGTAATTTTCTTTCAGATTCTTGTAGAGAATGTTACATGCCATTAATGTTACAACATCATACTGAAATACAACAGAAGATATATTAGATTATTTTTCTGTTCAGATTCATATATTTTTTCTGAGGTCTGTGGTGCTCCTACATGCTGTTTCTTATTTTTTCTTGTTGTTGCTGCTGTTGTTTTGCTAATGAGTTGTACAACACACAATAGCTTTCAAGTATCCTGAGGTCTGCCAGCCACACATTGACTAAAGAGGAACTGCAAATTTTTCATGATTTTATTTTAAAGCATGTTTGTTATCTTCTTAATTGTGCATCCATGTTATTCTGTCTGTCTGTTGCTCATTTCTCTTTCATGCACACACACGCACACACATGCGCGCGCGCACACACACACACACACACACACACACACACACACACACACACACACACACAGACACTTTAACTGTAACACTAAGTAGTACTTTAGTACTTACTGGAGTTCTTTAATTTGTTTGTTCTCTGACCATAACACATCCTTGATTCATATTTATGCGCAGTTTATCCATTTGTAACAGATGCTTTCAGCTGTATGACCATCTCTGGGATCAGTCTACTAGTTGACATCAGCACTTATCTTATGCACAGACCTCCATTCCTGCATATACAAAAAAATAAAAATGAAAAGCAGAATGATAGAGATGAACAAATAAAGGAAAGTAATATTCAGTATATATCACCTACAGTCGAACAATGATATTTCTGTGACATAGCTCTAAATATCCATTCATACGTGTGTCTATTCTACCAGTTCATAAAAATACCAAAAGAAATCAGTGTAAAGCACTTTACATAAAATGTAACTTTCTAACTATAGTAGTCACGCCTGAAATAAACTGCTCTACATAGAAAAAAATGAGATTAAACAAGGGTACATGCATTTTTCCTTATGAATTCTTTTATAAAATAAAAATGTGTAATAACAATGTGACACCTGTGCACTGGCCCAGCAATCAATCTTTACCACTAACACCAGTGAGGGGCATCCACATTGGGAAGGATAACAAATACACACACAGTAAAGTACAATTTCCCTTAAGATCACACATAGATCACGGTCAGTCTGGGGCTGGTTTCTCCCAATCTCTCCAAATCCCAAATAAGACTCCCCACTGGCACAGCTATAGGGTCCAGATCTCAGCCTAGTAGTCAAGCTAAAACCTCCAGCACGCTGTCTGTCCAACCAGTGCTTCGTGTCCCTGCCCAAGTAGCCAACACACACACACTTTGAGATATGAGTTATATACAAATACAGAGACACTCCTGGGGAAGGCTGGCACAGGTTCTCCAGCTATGCCCCTTCTACCCAGACTATACAGTAGTACCACTTGCCACCAACCACTAATATCAGTTACTAATAAGGCCCTTATCAAAGGGTGCCCAATTATTACTGTGCAATATTATTATCCATATGGTAAGTGTGATGAACAGCAAGGCTTATTTGAAGTGGCTTGGACAGTATCACTATATACATGCAATGCACTCTAGAACTTAAATTATCCCTACATAAAACAGCCACAATTAAAAGGTATGAAATATTTAATAATAAATAATAAGAGCACAATACAATACTTCTTACTATACAGTGCTAGTCAAGAGTTCAGAGATCACAGAGAAATGCTTAAAATAATACAGTAGAAAAGTTCTGACATCAGTACAGAAAACAGCTAGACTAGACTTCCTATTTCCTATCTAGATCTAAGAGCAAACACAGTTCTAAAATAAATGTACATATAGAGCAAGGCGGTGTTGGTGATATCGTCAGTTCTGAAAACAAATGCAAAATGCTCTGATTCTCCCTCTCTCTGTCCTTACATTGATAAGACAGTACCACTGACTTATTTCAGATTACATCATTTTTCCCTGTTTCCCAGGCTAACATAAACTCATAGTGTAACAACCCTTTTGATCTTGCAGCTGGTCAGGAATCCAGAGCAATAAAAGACATTATATATGTAAATTCTAGCCATTAACTCTGGTCTCAAAGCAATAGGAAGAATTCCTTCATTCAGACATCTCGACTTTGAGCTTTGAGATCAAACAATTATACAGTGCTTGACTTATTAGCTTTCTTCCAGCAGAGTGCAACATGGTTACATTTTTGAAGTTCAACATTTACCATAATTTTCTTACATTTAAGAGAACAAGCATGTGGCTTACATTAATATTTACAAATGCAGAATTATCTACAAAATCCTATCTAGCTAGGGTGGCAGCCTTCACAAACAGACTTGCATTATTTAGTTTTGAAATGCAAGTGGGAAGGGCATGATCTACATGTAGCAAATAATCAGTCAGATGAAGTCAGATGATCAGAGTTTTGTATTCTTGATAAAAAAAGTGGTGGAGCAAATTGTATTCTCTCTCACATTGTACAATAAATGTGAAATTCACTACTAAGGCTTTGCTTAAATGTAGAATCCCACAACAAAGTATATAAGAATGGATATCATTTGCAGGGTTAATTATAAATAAATATTTTCTGTGATGTTTTTATTTTTAATACATTTACTTATAAACGTGTGTGTGTGTGTGTGCGTGTGTGTGTGTGTGTGTGTGTGTGTGTGTGTGTGTGTGTGTGTGTGTGTGTGTGTGTGTGTGTGTGTGTGTGTGTGTGTGTGTGTGTGTGTGTGTGTGTGTGTGTGTGTGTGTGTGGGTGTGTGTGTGTGTGTGTGGGGGTGCCTGTGTGTTTGTGTGTGTGCATATGCATTTATTTATGTTCTTTGCAAGCGTATGTATATGTCTGCTACAGCTCCTGCAATTTAAACACATCTGTTATGCATTTAGACTTTGTACAAAATCATTACATTTCTATATATTTAAATAGGAGAAGGTGTTCATAATTCAGTGCTGCCTTTACAGGGGTTTACATGACTGGCTTGGTAAGAAAATCCACACAGAAATAAATGGACAGTGATATGTATAAATATTATAAGGTGCAAACCAAAAAGCAGGAGTACATGCTACAGATGAATCTATATAAGTTGAGTAACTGAGACCTTGATATAATTCTGAGGCAAAAACTTCAGTAACAACATTCCCACAGTAGGCAGAGTGGTGCAGAAAATGAAAGCAGATTTAGTTACAGAGCTAGAGAGTGAACTCAGGGTTAATGCTAGATGCAGTATTAAATAGCGTAAACTATCAAATCAGTTACCTGTGCAGATTTGGCTTGGCATCTACTTCTCTGAAGTACAGGTCAAGACTAAGGGACTCTGGCTAACAAAGTTCGCAGATGACTGCAAACTGGGAGCCATTATTGAATCCCCAAATGACGTGGATATTCTACAAAAGGGCCTTACAGAAACAGATGCCTGGTGCCAGAGCCATGGGCTCAAGCTTAATGCCAAGAAATGTATAGTTAACCCCTTTGGAAAAAAACATGTATCCATGAATTACCACATAGGTGGCAGTACACTAAACATTGAAAGTGTGATGAGAGACTTAGGGACACAGGTGGACAGTGGTCTTACTTTCAATAACCACATCGTCACAACAGTCAGGAAATCCTTCTATGTGGCATACCTCATCACTAAGGGCTTTTCGTCCAGAAAAAAGGAGGTCATTGTCCCACTGTACTCATCCCTCATTAGACCCATTATAGAGTATAATGCCCCATTTGGTATGTACCTCACAAGACATCTGCAACAGCTGGAAAGGCCACAGAAATACCTCACTAAAAGAATCACAGGCCATATGCTGACCGTCTAAAAAAACTCCAGCTATACTCTGTGGCATATCGTCTACTCAGAGGCGATCTCTGCTTAACATACAAGGCCATGTCAAACCCTGAGCTGTTGGACATGCTCTACTTAAAGTAATCCCAATCCCTCAGAGCTACATGCTCCAGAGATCTAAACCTTGTCATCACAATGAACAAAACATGCTGGAGGGATAGGTTCCTGACCCAGAGACTCCCCATACTCTGGAACAGACTGCCCATACATGTCAAGCAGAGCGCCTCATTGGACCTCTTCAAAAGGAACCTTGATGATTGGATGGGAGATAGGATGATGTCAGTCGCCCTGCTAGACAGGGGTCCAGAGAAGTAAATATTGTGGGAAGAAATATCCAGGGAATTATTATGGCTAGGCTTGTATAGGCCCTAGGGCAGATAGCCTAGTACCAACCTATGAACCTATGAGTGCAAGGAGAAATGAGGCGTAACAGAGCATAATTCTTCAGCCAGATAATTACAAAGAATAATTTCTGTCTAGTATGATAGAAATATCAGAGGAAGACCAACAGGAAAGTGCAAGATGTGGGAAGAAAAAGATGAGGTAGGAAGATGAAGAAAGTTAAGTAGAACATTTAGTAGAAGTTAAATTAAAAGTAGAGCACTGCAATGTTTAGACATAGTGAAACAGATAATCAGATACTTCATAAATAGCATTATCTGCAGGAAGACATGACTATCTTAAAGTTTTTTTCAATATGAAGATGAGGGTGATCTCCTACACCCTGTAACCTCATTGGTGCAGATACCTCTACAGCCACACTAGAACCACCTCCTGATGAGTTATGAATGCAAACCACATTGAGCAGTCAGCACTGCTACTGCTGCTGCTGGTCTGCTGTTGGGTGATGTAAAACTGTTTAGGATTTATAATGCAATGATGCAGTTCCCAGAAAGGCACATTTAGTTAGTTAGCATTGGATCATCAGTCCATCATTAAGCCTGTGTGGAAAATTGGGGAAATGGTATCGCTATCATGTCTGACTTAGATGCGTTTAAAAAGTGCAGTAAATACAACAATTCCCACCCTTTGCATTTAGACTGCTCCACCTGCTGTCACCTTCCCATTATTGTTTTCATTGTAATGCAGCTACTATGGGGCTTGGTGTGGCTACAGATCATGGCAGCCACAGACACAGTAAATACAAGCTGTCTAGGATGCCACTCTTAATTCGGTACCCCATCTCTCATCTGCTGCTGTGAACTTGCCTGACTGTTACATTTCAGGATTACAGCCAGCATGTGGCAATTAATGCTTTTAATGGTAGTCCATATAGAATTTGATGACATTTTCTTCTTTCTTTCTTTCTTTCTTTCTTTCTTTCTTTCTTTCTTTCTTTCTTTCTTTCTCTCCCGAATTCACAAACCCTCCATGTAAGACTAAATAAGTCTTACTCAGAGGCTGCAGTTGAATGGTAAGACATCAGCGTGCCATGAATATTCATGAGGACATGCTGACTCAACTGCAAGTCAAACACGGACCGTGCAGGAAAGCAGGGGGTGTGTCCCACTGCCGAGCAGTCTAAAGGTCCACGCCCCTGCAAGTGTCCGAAATGCAAAATGTCAACACACAAGAGTGAGTCCGCTCAATGTCCATGTACCAAACACCACACTCCCTGACATTGTAAAACCCCAGCACAGCTATAAAAAGTAAAACATTTAATTTTTTGTTTTTCTAATTCCCGATATAGCTGCCCGTATTTGCGCGTGTGTGCACGGGTGTGCCCATTGCTTAGCTGCAGTTAGCAATCCTGACATGGAAGAGCATAAGAAGGAATGTTTATGCAAATTACACCAAATAGCAATAGTGTAATGGTAGATCGTTCACACAAAGAGGAGGCATTCACGGTTCGAGTCCCACAACTCCCCTTCCTATTTATGTTCTAAATCAGTATATGAAATAATTCCTGACATATATGTTTAAAATTTTACTAAAAAGCATTGAAATGGCCTATGTATCAGTGAACAAAATATATATTTATAAAGGATCCTGACATATAATTGCCCACAGTTAAGCAGCGCTTTACCCAGCACAATATAGTTGCTCTCAGTTAAGCAGTGCTGTACCCAGCGCAATATAGGTGCCCGTATTTAAGCAGCGCTTTACCCAGTGCAATAGAGTTGCCCATAGCTAAATAGCACTTTACCCAGCACAATAGGTTTGCGTGGAGGTGCGCATCACGCCAACCAGTGCACTGTAGGGCAACGTGGAGCAACGTAGAGCAATGTTGCCTAAACAGAGCCACACTCCCTAGACTGTCTGGACAGTAGTATAATAAAATGCATTGATAAGGTTCGAACCCAGGACTCTGTGCACCATAATCAAAGTACTGAACCACTAAGCCATGACAGCTTAGGATAAGCAGACACTGTTAACATACATATACTTATAAATGGTAAATTAACCATTACTAAGCAGGTCTGCAGTCAGCCGAGAATTTTCAAAAATGGCCAATCACAAAAAAGTGTGGGAAATGTGGTATATTTAAGCCCCATAGGTGGGAATACTCGCCATAACTGATTGTAGCTCCCATCTGCAGTTAGAATGGCTGGTGCTGGAGAGGGTACACACTTTCGAGCGCAACATTGGGGCATTGAGGAGTCGAAATACATAGTTTGGCTCCTTGTCCATTGTCATGAGTCAAGACTCCAGCAGGGCCAGTTACAAGGGACGAAGTACAAGGCAAAGGCTTGGAACCGGTCAGCTCATGACCTTACCAGTGTCACAGGCATTCCTCAGACTGGTGAGCAGGTCCATCACCACCATGCAGACCTGAAGAGATGGAAGCAGGACCTACTGAACCAATGGATACAGGAGGCCCGTGGGATGCAAGATGCCCCAATACTGAGTAGGTAGCCATGGAATGCAGTATGTAAGAAATGCTAATTGATTCTGTATAATGGATAGGTATAGGTTCATTGGTTCATAGGTTTATACTAGGCTATCTGCCCTAAGGCATTTATAAGCCTAGCCCAAATTTTTGTGGCTTACACCCTTATATGAAAAAATACTGTGCCCATTAGTTTGTTGTGCCTCTGTCCAGCAGTGACACAGAGATGATTCCCGGGGTAAACCTACGATCTCCCATCCACAGGTCAAGATTTCTCTTGAACAGAGCCAGCGAGGTGCTCTGCCTCACATGGACCGGGATTTTATTCCACAGCATAGGGAGTCTCTGAGTGATAAATCTATCCCTCCAGCACATCCTATTTATATCCGTGCTAAGGTTTAAGTCGCTTGCTCTAGTGGTTTTGGTGGTTTTGGATTTTTTGAGGTGGAGCATGTCCATTAAATCTGGGTTGGACATGGCCTTGTATGTCAGGCACATGTCACCTCTGAGCAGATGGTATGTGACTGAATAGAGCTGGAGTTTCTTCAATCTGGCAGCATATGACAGATTTTGGAGTCCCTTTATCCTTTTGGTGAGGAACTTTTGGGGTCTCTCCAATTGCTGCAGATGTCGGGTGAGATACATCCCGAATGGGGCATTGTGCTCGATCATTGGTCTGATAAGTGAAGAGTACAGGGGAACAATGACCTCACTAGATCTGGATGTGAATCCCTTCTTGATCAGGTGGGCAATGTAGAAGGTCTTTCTAACCACTTTAGCAACGTGAGTGTCAAAAGAAAGGCCACTGTCAACCTGGGTCCCCAGGTCCCTGATAACATCTTCTGTGCTTAGTGGATTGCCACCTATATGGTAGCTTGGGGTTACCTTGTTTTTCCTGAAGGGTATGACTATACATTTTTTGGCGTTTAACTTCAGGCCATGGCTCTGGCACCAGCTATCTGTTTCCGTGAGTCCCTTCTGAAGGATATCCGTGTCCGATGCACTTTCACTATGGCGCCCAGTTTGCAGTCGTCTGCAAACTTTGTCAGCCAAAGTCCTCCCATGTTGGCCTGTACTTCCGAGAAGTAGATGCCAAACAATAGGGGGCCAAGGACCGAGCCCTGTGGGACACCACTTGTCACCGGCTTGGAGTCTGACATAGCGCCAGCAACTCTAACCCTGTGGGTTTTGTCCTTAAGCCAGTTTGCAACCCATCTTGTGACATATGGGTTTACATTTAAGCTGGTAAGTTTTTCTACAATACCCGAGTGGGGTATTGTGTTGAAAGCCTTTGCAAGGTCAGGGTAGGCTGTATGGACTGCCTTTCCCTCATCAATGGCCTTAGTGACTGTTTCAAAGAAGTCGACCAAGTTCAAAAGGCATGATCTTCCCTTGACAAAGCCAAACTGGGTCAGGTCCAATGTCTGCAAGTCCCCTATATCTTTGTTTATGAGCTCCATTATGATCCTCTCCATAGCTTTGCAGACTAGACTTGTTAAGCTTATGGGGCGGTAATTACCAGGGTCCGTAGAGGCACTGCCTTTGTGGAGTGGGACCACAGTTGCCGTACACCACTCCTTGGGCATGTATCCTGTGGTAAGGCTGAGATTAAACAGCTGCCTTATGTGCAGGTTTAATTCCTCATTTAGCTCGTGTAGCACACAGCCGGGGACACCATCCGGTCCCATTGATGTTGTGTTTTTAGCTTTAGAGAGAGCAGCTTTCACCTGCGCATTTGAGATGTCTGGGAGGCTACACTCCGCTGGGATAATTATCTCTCCTTTAGGGGGGGAGAGGGGGGTGAAGTTTGCACTGAACCTGTCTGCTAGTATGTTGGCAATGTCTGTGGGTTCAGTGATTTTTGTATTATTTTGGACTAATTCTGAGCATATCTGTGAGTTTCCACCCAGGTTCCTAACATAGCTGAAAAAGGCCTTATGATTGTCCTTTGAATCCATGGCAATTTTTCTCTCAAAATTGGCCTTAGTTGATTTTATGAGTGCTCATATTTTTTTACTAATAATGATCAGGGGTGACTTCCCTTTTATGGATTTTGTTCTATCATGTAATAGCTTTCTCCTCTTATTGTAAAGTTTTTTAATGGCTGGGGTCCACCAGACTGGACGTTTGCCCTTTGTGGAAAGAGTCTTGGTTTTATTTGGGATTGCCTGATCCATGCAGTATGTCTCAATATCCCTTCATTTACTTCACAGCTGCCAGTGTCAGTGCTGCGAATCAGCAAGCATATGCAGATAGGCTGCTAAGGCTGCGCCACCAGGCAGGTTAGTGATTATTCTGCATGTATTGTTATATAAAATAGGTGAGAGAGCCTGAAAGAAAGTGTTGTAGCCCAATAATACAGCCATAAAATGCCCTGAATAATTCCTCTGCATGTACTGTTATATAAAATAAGTGAGCGAGCCTGAAAAAGAGTGTTCTAACCTATTATTAAAGGTATAATATGTCTTGAATATGTCTTCCATATGCACTGTAATATCAAATAAAGAAGAGAGCCTGTGGAAAAGTGTGTAATGTAATTAATAAAGGTATAAAACCTGGAGTGTGTCTGTGTCACTTACTTTGAAATGTTGTTGTACCCTTGCATTATACAAATAGTACTGTTTTAATAAGTGCTGGCAACCCACAGTTGGGCAGTCCCATCTAAAGTGGTTGATGGAAGTGCTAGTAGCTGTGAAACATATATACAGTCCTCAACAGTCAGTTACTGGCTGGCATGCATAAGTAAATCTGGCACATGAGTAGCTTGCTAATTAGATCCCTAGAAATGTGAGTGTGCTACACGAAATGTAGGGTTCTGTACAAATCTAACTGAAAATGTCATGTGAACACATCCAGATATGTAGATAAAGAAATATAAATGCAATCAATAAATATGTAGCAGTAACATTTGTATCTTGGACAGTTAGTATGTCAGATATAGGACAGGTATATAATGAACCCAATGCATGTTGCCAAGTGTAATAATACATGCAGGGGATATACACCTGCAGTCAATAGGAATGTAGTGTAGACTAAAAGTACTTATAAGATGTTAATTGAGGTTTCTTTCTACATCCTAATGTATGTGCATAAACAATGCAATTCCACAACTCAATGGGTATGTGTAATCTCAAAACATTTTTTTGGACATATGTCCTATTGTTCTATAAATATCTGCAATCACGTTCATGCATGTGCCCTGTTCAAACACCACAGTCATAGTGGCCTGTTGCCACCAATCATCCCTGCATGCTGTTGGAATGTCCACTGTTGTTCAATATATGCATGTGTTATGCTTGCTGTTCAACTGTTGGAACCTTGGTGTGTTGGGTTAATGGGAATATTACTGCATGCTGTTACAACTAATTTGGAATGCTGTTGTTTATGTTGTAATTAAACACACCTAATCACAGAATGTATGGGAAGGCTGGTCCAAGCGGACCCACCTGTCCCTCCTCAGCTGGCGAGTGCACCTGGCACCAGTAGGTCCGGTGCCCAGCCTCCATTGGTCCTGTGCCACCTTTGGGTGGAAGCGCTGCAGGGGATGGGGCTCATCCCTCCCGTGCAAGCGTGGGCAGAGAAGGGCCACCTGTCACCCTTCGAAGGGTCCGGGCTGTGGTGAGTAGGGAGATCCAGCGTTCAGTCGCTGATCCCCTACGCCAGCTCGAGGTGAGAGTGGCGCGTCTCACGGGTGAGCCTGCCCATCCTACGCAGACCCCAGCACAGCCACCCTCAGGGCTGTGAAGGTGCAGTGGTGACTGCCCATGGTTGGGGATCTTAGTTCCACTGTTATCATCTGTGGGCTCATGGGCTTGCGATTTCCAAACATCCGTCCCCGTCAATTGTGTTCACCCAACCCATGTGTCATACACTGCCCCTGTATGTGTCTTGTTTGTCTTGTCTGTTTACCTCCCCAACCTACCTCCCCAAATATACCTACTTCCTCTACCTCACTATCCACTCTCACCTGAAAAAAAAAGGGGCAATCTGTACCCACAAAAAAATTACTCCCCATACATAGCTGCCCATTTCGCACACATGTCCGCTGGACATGTAAACTGATAATTCCAATTGGCATTTCAACATACTTTGTTGTCCTCACCCCTCTCTCATGGGTGGAAGGTTTCAAATCTCACTCCAAAGTTATTGCACATGCACAGCTGTTGCTGGTAAAGAAATGGGCAGCTATGGACCTTCCCTACACCCGTCCTGCACATCCCGAGCTTGTTTCCCTACCATCTTTCCCTCTTTGTGCCACCTTTTTCACCACTTTCCTATCTCCCCATTTTCTTTTCTTTCAAAGAAATTAGCATGGGGGTTAGCGGCAGTAAGCACTTTTAAGCAGTAGTAAGTGGGATTAAGCAAGTGTGCGCATGTGGGCGCTTAGCTTAGTATTGCTAAGCATCGCGCAAACCCGCTTATAACTGCTTAAAAGTGCCTTAGTCACTCTATGCCAGGGCCCTTGTTCTGCTCAGCAGCAAAATAAAATACCTCTGTCAGTCTCGAACCCCAGACCATTGACACAATAGACTGCATGAATTACCACTAAACCACAGCAGATATACAATAACCTGGTGCTCAAATAAATATATCATGCATTACAATGACTGAATGTAAAGGAAAATAGGAAGGCCATAACACAAAGCTTGTTCTGTGGATCTTTACCAGCAATTGTTGTGGAATGCATTATATGAGTGTGATATGAGAAGCAGCCATTCTAGCAGCAAATAATGTTACAGAGGCACTTTACAACCCCCACACAGTATCATAGCAGGACAAACAGTGGCAAATCTGATTAGGGCAGAGGCCATATCACCTTACTGTGACTACTTTACAGGGATGTCCCTAATTATGAAACATATTTAAGCTGTGTCCCTCTGAATCCCTCTGAAAAGTACTGACGTCAGTCAGAAAGGTGAGGTATTACACAATGAATACTGACAATAATGACAGTAGACACAGCTTGTACTTCATAAAAGGAGTACTATTCCATATGCACTGCTTCACACAAGTCTACACTTACTGTCTCTATTATGTGTAAGGTGTACTTCACTTTTAACTACCTATCCCTGACTCCATGCAAAGATGTATCTGAGTGTTTCATAGGCCTGGCAGAGGCACAAACACACAGGCATAGCAGCTATCCTGCTGTTGCACACTCAGCAAATGGCTTTGGTAGGACTTCCACAAGCATACCCTTATGTAGGCGTACAACACAGAAATACCAAAGGATGTAGCCATGTACTGGTAGCAACTGACTGTAACAATGCCATTGTACTAGTGATGAAAACACGTGGGTTGCACAGACAAAGAATAACAATGTAACATTTGACTACCATCTGGATAGGTTCACAGTTGGGAACCATGCAGACAGACCACCTGCCTTGATAAACTAACAGATACACACCAATCCTTTAAGTCCAGTAAGATAACATTAACACAATAATACATAATGCTCTCTGTATGTCAGCAACCCCCCCACACACTTTAAATACACTTGTGTGTTTAGGGTCTACCAAGGATGCAGGTACGCATACACAGTACTGGAATTGTCCAGTTGTCCTGTGAACCCTGTGCTTATGTCAACAATAAAACCACAAACCCTGCAGAAGTGAGTACATTAATATTCACAATATAACAGTTCACAAACAGTTCATGTGCCAAAAGGATACTTCTCAATAACTATGTTTGTATGGCAGTTAATTATATGAGTAGAAAAGAAACTACATAGTCACATAAATGTTGTGTAAGCATTTGTAGGGGTGAGTTAAACTCTACACTGATAGCTCTGTACTGCAAGTGGCAACAGTCAGGTCTGAGTACAACATGTACATCACTGTCTACACCTCTAGCTTCAGATATAAGAAGCATACCAACCTTCTGACTTACACAACAATGTCCACAGCAAACAAGCATGGGCCCCACTCTGGAAATCTAAAAGGGCTACGCCTACATACCTTAGCAATTTATAGCATTGGGTTGCTATGACAGTGAGTACTGCAATTACCACATAGCAGGCTGTATGCATTTACCAAATGCTGGGCACCAATTGGTGCAGAGGGCATCACATGCACATGCGCAGATACCTATAAAAGCAGACTGTACTTGCTATCCCCACATGCAATCATTACATTGCATGTGTCAGCAACTCTAGACCTCTGGAGAGTAGTGACAAACTTTATTACTTAAAAAAGAAATCTTTACTTAAGTAAAAAATTTATTTACTTAATTATAACCTTTATTGTTTTTTGCTTTTGTCTTTGTTTGATTGTTTTTAATTCATTGATTGTTTTGAACTGTAAAGTTTATACTATGATAGTGGAGCTTTTCTCCTCGGGCCTCTGCTGAAAATGGACATGTATCCAGCCAGACTAGCCCGGTTAACAAATGTAAAATAAATAAATAAAATAAATAAAATAAAATAAACCTAAATATATTAATTAAGAAAAAAAAACTTAATTAATAACCAATAATAACAACTAAGTAAAAAACTTTACTTAATAAATAAAAAAAAATTGTCAAAGCATACACAGACGGACCTGAAAGTGAGTAACAGGTATGTAACAGATTTGTAGTTATGGCAAGTAGTAGATGTTTATGAATAGTACTGTACATACTCTGAAACATGCATATATGGCAGCAGTAGGTATATATGCAGTGATGCCATGCATAACTACTGTGATGGACAAATTAGTGTGTAGCTGTGTGCAGTGGGACATAACTGTGACATATGTATCTCAGCATTACATGTCGAACATCTGAACATGTTTTCCATGGTCTGTACAGTACTGCGTATAATGGCAGTTTGGGGGAGTAGTGCAAACACCTATATAAACTTGGATGTGACAGAGTAAGACATGCATGATAGTCACATAATGTGTACCTTAGCATTGGCAACTGCTGTACCAGGCTAGTATAGTAATGTTAGCATTTT
The DNA here is from genome assembly GCF_019279795.1 of Protopterus annectens. Taxonomy (NCBI): domain Eukaryota; kingdom Metazoa; phylum Chordata; order Ceratodontiformes; family Protopteridae; genus Protopterus; species Protopterus annectens. The sequence goes on along the minus strand of NC_056725.1, from coordinate 723,489,587 downwards.
CAGCTATATATACTCCCTGTATTATTACTGTATGTACACATATGACAACTGTCCATGTTGTAGCAAGCCCCAACAGGTCATCTGTGAGGTGTACTGACTTACAACAGTGTGGAACCTGTGTGTGTATGGCACACACATATGGAGAGATATTTATATGTCTGATAAATTAGCATCTGAACATGTGCATAGAGCAAGGGACATACTGCAACTGTTTGTGAAGGGTGGACATTTATATGTTGGTGCAAGTTGTTATGTGCATATTTATATGTAGGTTGTAGTGTGTGGCAAACAAGACAGCATACAGTGCTGGCATATGACATGTGGTGTTTAAACGCTGTGGGTATGATTAGTTAGGTTTTTGTCTTCCAGATAGGGGGTCCTACTAAGGTACATGGGCTGAGAATACCTTCCATGCCTTCTGCACAAGACTGTGCAATATCATTACATAACTGCATCCCTCTCAACCTTTGCATAATTGATATTCCCACCATGAAAGGTGGACTGTATATGTGCCTATATGTATATCTATATGCACACCAATGGATGTTGATATGTACGCTCAAGTGCAATGTTGTAAACATACTGCCATCCCTTTTGTTAAAAACCCTGTACCCATGAACTACCACATAGGTGGTAGTCTACTCAACACCGAAAGTGTGATAAGAGACTACGGGACACAGGTGGACAGTAGTGTCCCTACTGATAATCACAGTGCCACACTAGTCATGTAAACTGAGTATGGTCCACATGTCATCAGAAAAGGTGTGTCATCCATGGAAAAAGAGGTCAGTGTTCCACTGTACTCATCAGTCATAACACCCATCATAGAGTACATTGGCCCTGTTGGTATGTACCTCAGAAGACATCCACAGTGACTGTAGATGCCAGACACATACCTCACAAAGAGTATTACCAGACTCAAACAGATGCCCTATGCAGACTGTCTTACAAAACCACAGCTACACTGTGTCGCATACCGCCTACCCAGAGGCAACCTCTGCCTAACATACAAAGCTATGCCAAACCCACAGGAGTTGGACATGCTCCATATAAACAGATTAAACTCCATACAAGTGACACACTGTACTGATCTAAACCCTGTATCGTCAAAAAGCAGAACATGCTGGAGTGGTACATTATCATCTCAGACACATGCCATACTCTGGAACTAACCATCTATCAATAGCAAATGAAGGCCCTCATTAGCAGTTGCCATGAATAATCATGATGAGTGGATGTGAGATAGGAAACACAACGTGGGAATCACATCTGTGGCTCTGCATGACAGGGGCACATGAACCTACATTACATGGGTGTTGAAGGGCAGGGTACCATATGGCTAGGCTTCCATAGGCCCTACGGATAATAGCCTATTAGCTACCTAGGACCCGATACACACACATGTACTTGTTGCATTACTTGCTATGTGAGGTTGACTAGGTGTGATGGTGAATGTGTAGGCGAATGTGTCAAAGTTGTGTATATGTGTGATAGCCTAGTGGGAAACTGTGTATATCATGGTATGTAGTGTTGTAGCTCTAATCCCAGCAAAAGATATGTATGCTATTGCTTGGCAGGAAAAGCAGTAAGGCATACGATGTGACGTAGTCCCATGGTGTTGACCGGAGTGTGCCATTGTAGGCTTAAGCAGTACATATATGCTTATTGATTGTTAACACTAGTGAATACAAATCCCGTATGAACTGTAGTACTACCTGAAGCTGTAGGCCTAACCAGCACAGTATGGTTTATATCCACATTGCTTGGAAACACTGTTTTGTTTGTTACCTGTAGTCCTCACACATTACATGCCTCAGGCATGAGGTTTTGTAGGTGCTGACACACAGTGCTATCTGTTACACAGGTAAAACTAATCTGGGTTGCCATACCTTTGTGTCTTGTAGGTATGTCTGATGTGTTTGTGGGTATGCCTGTAACATGGCCTTGGTGGTATGTGTGTCACAGGATATATGTGCATATCTAGCAACAGCAGTATGCCACCTATAGTGATGAATGTGCACATTTGTTACTGAGGGGGTTGCTATCAACAAGTAGCATGGTGTACTGGTAGTACTGTAACTGTACTTTACATTAATTTCAATGGATGACAAATGTCTGCATGCATTAGCTTCATATACACCCCCTGTGGCTAGGTGGTGCATTGTGTCACATACAGTGTGCCAGGTACTGTTGTATAGTCTTACATACTGGTTTCACTTTGTTGCTGTGCAGAACATGGTTTGGTATATAGTATGTGCCTGGCACTGTCAGGCAGTTGTGGGCAGAGCAGTCCTACGTGGTATTAAAAGTGTGTATCTACTGACAGCCAATAGGTTGCTATATATGGCATTTCATTGATGTCTGTACTTTAGCATGTTAAGTATGCCACCTGACTTGCTCACAATTACTGGTTTATTGTCTTCCAGGAATATGTCTCACAACAGGAAACCTGCCTATTCCTCTGAGGAGGAGGAGGTCATCTTTGATGCCCTGATACATCATTACAACCTGATGTTCTCCAGATCCAGCCAGGACCAGCATGGGCACACTGCACTGTGGCAGGATGTTGTCCATCGGGTGAATGATGTAGGCATGCATAACCGGACTTATGAGCAGGTACGCCATCACTGCAGTGATTTAATCAGACATGTCCGGCAGCATGCCTCCGATGTCCACAGACAACAGCTTGCCACAAGTGGTGGTGCATCAACACATCCCCCCTCACCAGAGTGGAAGAGCTGCTCCTCAGCGTGGTGGCTCCTGGCCATCCAGTACAACAGACATGTGTCATCATGGAGGCTGGAGTCATCCAGCACATAGATACAGAGCGTGCAAGTAACATGGCATATCTGTAGACTACTATTAGATCAATTGTTAGAACATGCATTTATCAGATGTGTACTGTGTATTCAGAAGATGTGGAGCCTGGTGTCATGCAATACTGATAATTTGGAACATAATTTGTATGCCTGTGAATTTCACCTCTTGTACTACTGTGAAATTGCAAACACACAGCAGCAATGCCATAGTTGTTGACACAGACAAACTGTCTCATATCCTTGTAGGTCCCTCTGGTCTGATAGCAAGACAGCACACCCATGCTGGTGAGTGTTCTACATTTAATATAGCATATAACATGTGGATGTCATAGGAGACTTGTAGGCCATATACACATGTAAAATACCTACACATAATGCATGCTCTGCATGTTCTCTGTGGCACTATGCACATCCCAGTAAGATGAGTATCTGCCTCAAACACATGCAATACACAGAGCATCCCAACCAATTGTGGTACACTGTAGTGGACATTGTATAGGCAGAGTCAATACACATGCACACAACATACACCACTTTGTCATATGCAGTAAGTGTTAATATGATACACATGGCATATGTAGACACCTGGTGTAAGGTCATACTCCAGTATCCCAAATGGCATCAACACAGCACACATACTATACCTGAGGGGTAGAGGCCTATCATGGGGTGGTGTGACACGCTTCAACACACAACACATTCATGTTAGGAAATGTTCCCTATAGAAGACCTTGCATACCCATGTAACAACTGGCTGTGAAATGGTTAATGTAGCCAAAGTGGTGCAGGTCAGGTACAGCAAGATAGTTGCCAGTGTGACATACATTAGTGGCCTTGAGTGACCACATGATGCTGCCTGATGATGGCTCATGGTACTACACTACATCCAGTTACAGTAACTACAGTACTACACATAACATTCATTGCTATACACCTGACAGTTGTGTGCATCCGGCCATGGTATGTATACCTATGAGTGATGGTGCACAGGACACTGGAAAGAATTTCAGACTTGCACAGCAATGCTGTGTCCATTTGCACATTGTGTTCCAAGGTGAGGCCAATCATTGAACAACACACATGCATCAATGACATGTATACTGTTATCAACAAGGACTCTCCACACTCGCACTGCATGCTGTTGAGCAACACGCATCCTGCATGCTGACACGTGTGATAGGACTCTTTGGCTTGTGATACTGTACTCCACCATCAACCACTAATGAATATGTTCCATATTGCTGTGTGTGTGTGTGTGTGTGTGTGTGTGTGTGTGTGTGTGTGTGCGTGTCAACTTGACTGAGTAGTGTATTTGTGTGCATGTGTTCATGTGTGCATGTGTGCATGTGTTCATGTGTGCATGTGTGCATGTGTTCATGTGTGCATGTGTTCATGTATTCATGTGTTCATGTGTGCATGTGTTCCTGTGTGCATGTGTTCCTGCGTGCAAGTCTTCATGTGTGCATATGTTCATGTGTGCATGTGTGCATGTGTGCATGTGTTCATGTGTTCATGTGTGCATGTGTGCATGTGTTCATGTGTGCATGTGTACATGTGCACATGTGTTCATGTGTACATGTGTTCATGTGTGCTAACATCCTGTACAGATTGTGAAGTGTGTTTCCTGTCTTCCTTTCACAGGTGCTGAGGTATTGTTGGATGAGTGCAACAGGGAACCTGAAGTCACTGCCACAAATAGTGGACATGATGACACATGTGTAGTGGCACAGGTAGGTTTGCCAGGGTCTGTCATTGGTCTGCCAATCGACAGTACACAGCTGTCCACCCCATCTATGCGCACATTCATACTGCCGATACATCCCTCAACACCAATGGCCTTAGCGGAGGAACAGCATACAGTAGGCATCGACCAGGATAGTGTGGTATCTATGGCACATGCAACCCCACACAACAGCCATACCCAGACACCTGGAATGGTACCACATAGGCATATGCCCAGGGGTTCTTGTGGGAGCACTGCTGGTTGTAATGCCCCTGGCAGATGTGCTCCCACAGGTCTCACAACCTCAGCTATGTTCCGGGCTGTAATGCAGGCACAGGCACGTATGGAATGGTACACCAGGCAGGGACTAAAGGCGCAGAGGGCTCACAACACCACTATCAATGACAGTATCCGTGACTTTGCCGGTACCATCCGTAATTACACCGAGGTCATTGATAAACGTTGGGGGGAGACACTAGATTCCTCCACAATGTAATGTCCATGTGCCAGTACAGTGCAGGATGGCTGAGACATCAACGTGGAAGTATGCCAGCAACATCATCAGCTGGCACTCATCGCGGATGACACATAAGTCCCAGCCACTCCTGTAGTGGCAGTACCAACCCCAGCAATGTTGGGGCTGGGCTGTCAATAGACCATCCTAGATGACCACATGCATGTGACCCTGGCCAGTCCCAGCAGGGACATGGGTCCAGTCGGCATCCCTCTGCCTCTGACGATAGTACCCAGTCTGGCTAGGTACCCGATACTGTCCGTGGCACCCCTGGCAGGCACAGGTACTGTGTCTGTGGCCAGAGACAGTGATCTGTACAGCCTGGCAGGTACAGTCTGTGGCTGTCTCACAACCTCCCATATTTGGCAGCCACAAGGTAAAACTGTGTGCATGCAGACACACACACATAAACCAAACACCTAGGGCTAACACATACACATGCACATTACACCAACATTGACCCATACTGTACTGTTGTCCCACACACACACACACACACACACACACACACACACACACACACACACACACACACACACACACACACACATACACACATACATGTTGATTGGATGGGTCATTGTTGGGCTCTGGCAAACCAATAACACATCCTGTGCATATGATGAAACTGTGCCACCTCCTATCATCTGTGACAATGATGCAGGAACAGGCTTACATGGTGCTGATGCACAGGGTGACCTATAGCAGTGTAGCAATGTTAGCATGTTGTCAACAGCAAAGTGTACTGATATCCTTGTAGGTATATCTGTGCAGGCATGATGCATTAAAGCTATGATTATCAATGTAGTATTGTTTACACCAGTGTTAATTCCAATACTGTATTGTCTGCCCATGTGTCACTTGGCTGATGTGTGCGGTACTGGCAGCATGTGTTGGTGAGTGGATGGTACGTGCGTGATGTGTGCAGTACAGATTTGCAGGTGTACATTTGTGAACATGGTGGAGGTGCACCGTCTGCATGTATGTGCATAGTGGACACATGGGAAGGGTGACATGCCCTGTATTACACAGTGTTAACACTTCATATTTCCTATTGGTGGCCAGTATGCATTTTACTACACATATGTTACAACTTGGGTACACATGTGTGTATGACATGGTTTGACACTATGCTGTGGGTGATACTGTTTATACTGTCATTGTTTTGCATTCTGGTAGTATACATAACCTCAACAGCCTGATTTTACCCAATCATTACATGATGTCTTGACAACTGACACACAGATGTAGGATACACAGTAGCATTTGAGTCCTTCCGGTACTATACTATACCAGTAATCAGTGGTATTGCCAGCCACCCATTCCTGGGACCACTCCTGTTTGGCATGTAGCCATCCTAGGTACAAGCAAACACACTAGGGATATGTCCGTTCAGATCTGGTAATGTATACAGTGGCCTACAATGCATTCTCCGGATGAGACACTTATCCTCCACAAGGGTATCATACAGACAGATACCTGTTGACCAACCCATGCTGTAAAGCTATAAGCCACCTATAGCATAGTCATCCACATTTACTATTCATAGTATCCTGACAGTACCACATTGTTAGTAGCCAACAACATGTAGCAGGGATACCGATGTGTACATACAGCCACATGTTATGTCATCTGTCCTTTGGTATTCACATTTCCAAAGGTATGCTGATGTCCCTCAGTGCATCACATAAGCATGAAGAGGTTTGTATGCATATCCACTGAGGTGTTGTACACCTGTAATGAATGGCCATTATTGACAGACTGTGTTGTGTTTGAAGATGTCTGACATATATCCCTGGCATGAACCTTCACTCACACTATTCTATAGAAACTGTCATGGGTGTGTATGACACAGATGACCTAGGCCACAGATCACTACAGTGGCTGTCCTTACCACATACATATGTGACCTAAGGTCTGAGAAGCAGCAGCACAGACTGTCAATGGTAACAGATGTATTCGTGTAGAAAGCAGGCTTCACACCTATGAACTAATTGAGGTCACATGTACATATATGTATTTGCCACACAGATAACAATTGAGGTCACATGTACATATATGTATTTGCCACACAGATACCTGAAGTGTGCAATGCACATACTGTTGTTTTACTGATATGTCATACAGTTGTAAAAGCAAAACCCACAACACATTGACCAACAGTGTCACACACACACACACACACACACACACACACACACACACACACACACACACACACTCAGCAATTGCAGGATTCAAGCCCCTACCTAACTATGTTATGATACTAGAGAGATACGCATTAACACAATGCGCTATATGCTTTACTGGAAGTTTTCCTTTCCACTGCTGTATTTGTGGGATACTGACATCATCAGACTTGCCAAAGAGGAGATTACCTCTTTGAATGTGTTTTCCCAGTCTCCAAAAAGGGCACTCCTCTTAAAGGAAATCACACACAAACACACTCATCCCCCCCACACACACACACACTCAGCAATTGTAGGATTCAAACCCCTACCTAACTAGGTTACATTTTTAGACTGGAACACATTAACACACCACGCTATATGCTTTACTGGGTGATTTAATGTCCACTGCTGTATGTGTGGGATACTGACATCATCAGACTTGTCAAAGAGGAATTTACCTCTTTTAATGTGTATTCCCAGTCTCCAAAAAGGGCACTCCGCTCAAAGGGAATCACACACACATATATCACCCCCCACACACACAAACACACTGAGCAATTGCAGAATTCAAACCCCTACCTAATTATGTTATGATACTACAGAGATACGCATTAACACGACAGGCTATATGCTTTATTGGTGATGTGTGTACCTCCATTCAGTGATGTGTGTCCTGGGTGGCTGCCTTGCAAACAGTCTAGCAGGTTTGGGAACCATGATCATACCACAGTTGGTAGGGCTGTGAGTCTGTCGGCTTCCAATAGCTCTGTTTATGACTTCAATCATGATGGACTCAATGGCCTTGCAGATCAGACATCATAGGCTTATAGGACTATAGTTCCCATGGTCTGTCATGCACCAACACTTGTGGGGTGTGCCATATGTTGCTGTAACACATTCAACAGTTTCAGATCCTGTAGAGAGGGTGAGGCTCAACAGACTGTTCAGGTGCAGGGTCTGTTTGTTCTGTAGTTCACTTGTGACACATATAGGGGAAGCAATGTAATCCAGTTGATGCCATGTTTTCAGCTTTGGAAGGAGCTGTTTATCCATTTTACATGTGATATCTCCTGATATGATGATAGGGACATTTGTCAGTGGGAGGTGGGTATGTATGTATGGGCCTGTCTGACAGGATGTCGGCATTGTCAGTCAGGTACAGTTGGCCCTGACTCAGGACATATATGAGTGTACATTGCTGTGTATGACATAGCTGAAGGAAGTGTCATGGTTCTGTCTGGATTCCTTCACAGATAATCTTTCCAAAACACCAACAAACCTGAGCACTAAACCTCTGTTATACTCGTTTACACACTTAACACCCTACTGATCCCTTTTGATCAGTCAACAGAGGGTATGTCATCATAATATTCTGGCATGTCCAAAGGTTGGTTTTGTGTGTACTCTCCAGTCCAGCTGGTGAATATGGGACTTTTGAGGCAATGTTACAACTGCCTTATGTACACAGACAACCCTCACCTCCTCCCAACAAACTCAGATATATGTGAGAGATGCAACTATATAGACAAACAGGAGGCTGAGCTCTCTCGACCCATGATCGGCACAGTCTATCAGGTGGTGAAGGTAATCACACACACCACAAATGCAGTCTCACATAGACCTATAGTGACAGCAAACGAAATACATTACCACACAAATACATACTCGGAGGCTCTAAATAGTATCTGCCTAAGCAACAGACACCTCCTAAGCAGACACCCAAACAACTGCTACCCCACAACAATACCCACATATTACATGGTTCACAAAGTCAATGTGCCACACAGTCACTGCCCTTAGGGCTAGACAACACACCTACTACACTTGTAATAGGTGACTCTATTGTCAAACACATTGACGTCACACTCACCAGGCTGAACAAGGAGAAGGACACTTTGAGCTGTCTGTTGGGTGTCAGGTTCTGCCACATTACACATGCACTCAGGTCACTCCAAAGCAAGTACAAATATGGCTCCATCATAGTCCATGCTGGTGTGAATGACCTTAGATGTTCCTCCCTGGACTACATGACAAGAAACATAGAGGAGCTCTCTGATCATGTAACCCAGGCCAGTATGACCCTGACCTTGTGTAGCATCTTACCCTCACCAAGAATGATGGCACAGTATACAGACAAGCTGATCAATTGTAACAGTTGGCTAACATATTGGTGTTATTCAAAGGGGATCCAGTGTCTGTCAGCCTGGGATGACATGTTCGACATGCCACGTAGCTTTGCTTTGGACAGCTTGCACCTGTCACCCCTGGACCTTCGAATACTGGCTAAGGCTGTTGCCACCCCCACAGTGCCTTTTATGGGCAAGGCTCAAAAGACAAACCCACCTCCATGGACAATACAAGGTAAAAGACACTACGGGTAATGCTGCTCAACATCAGATGTCTAGACCTCAGAATGCATGCACTCAAGACTCTCCTCAGTATGGGGAATGTCGATATCTGTGCAGTAACAGACACCTGGTTCAGGCTCCCAAAAGCACACCAGCACTACCAGGTTATACTTCATACCATGCTTTTCGGCCACAAGACTAAGACCGACAAACAAATTTAGGGGGAGTATCCGTATACATCACAGATACACACACCTCCAGGTTAGTAGCACTGCAGGATGCATCAGAGACCATACATGTGCAACTAATAGTGGGCAAAACTGCCTTTCAGTTTGTAGCCTGCTACAGACCACCCTCCCAAACTCAGGAACCCCACTCAGCTTTCCTTGGAACACTGGAGAATATAACGGTCTCTACAGACACCATTATATGGGGTGACTTCAACTACCGAAACATTGACTGGGAATACTACTCAAGCCCCAACACCCTCGCCCAATGGTTGCTAGGATTTCTAAACCCAAATGCTATGTCACAACTGGTCACTACACGCACAAGAGGGGAAAACATATTGGACCTGATCATCACCAACATGGGGACTCCATGTTCAACAAGAGAGGTATGCCCCTCATTGGTAAGGTCAGACCATACATTTATCTGACTGGACATCCATATCCCGTCCCCACCCCCATCCTAGGTTCTCTCGGTGAAGAACTTACCAAAAGCAAATGTCACACTTCTCAAAACTGAGGTGGTATCCTTCAAAGACCCTTGGACAGAGGTGAATATGGCTCAGACTGCTGAATCCTTTTCAAACACATTCTATTGATACCTACTGAAATGCGTGGATCGTGCTATCCCAAATAAAAACAAGACTCACTCCTCCAAAGGCAGGGGACCTGTCTGGTGGACCCCGGCCATAAATAAGCTATACAACAAAAAGAGGGGGATACTACATGATAGAGCACAATCCCAAAAAGGGAAGGCATCTCTGATCAGTACTAGCAAGAAGCTACGTTCACTCATGAATTCATCTAAGACCCGCTTCGAAAGTTAAATTGCACCAGACACTAAGGACATTCACAAGGCCTTCTTTAGTTATGTCATGAACCTGGGTGCCAACTCCCAGATATGCTGTGAGTTACTGCAAAATGACAATACATACACTGAATCCACAGATATTGCCAACATCCTGGCAAACAGGTTCAGTGCAAATGTCACCCCACCATCCCCCAATGAGCAGATGTCCATCCCAAAAGAGTGTAGCCTCCCTGACATCACAGATGATCAGGTGAGTGCTGCCCTCTCCAAAGCAGACAACACAGCATCAATGGGACCAGATGGTGTCCCGGCCTGCATCTTACACAAGCTTCATGACGAACGTAACCCTTACATGAAGTCACTGTTCAATATCAGACTTACTACAGGATATGTACCCAAGGAATGGCGTACAGCAACAGTGGTCCCACTGCACAAAGGTGGTGCCATAACAGACCCCAGACACTATCGCCCTATAAGCCTATCTAGCCTGGTCTGCAAAGCTATGGAACGTATCATCATGGAACTCATACACACAGACATCGGGAACCTACAGACACTGGATCCTACGTAATTCGTCTTTGTTGTGGGCAGATCTTGCCTCTTGAACATGGTCGATTTCTTTAAACAGTTACCCGGTCCATAGACGTAGGGAAGGTAGTCCACACAGCCTACCTGGACCTCGCCAAAACCTTCAAAACAATACCCCACTTGGGCATCATACATAAGCTCACCAGCTTAGATATCGACACATATGTCACAAGATGGATTGCTAACTGGATCAGGGATAGCATCCACATGGTAAGTATTGCTGGTGCCATGTCTGACTCTACACCAGTTACACGTGGTGTCCCACAAGGCTCAGTCCAGGGACCTCTCTTATTCAGTATATATTTCTCTGACGTACAGGCTAACACAGGAGGAATATGGCTGACCATGTTCGCAGATGACTGCAAACTGGGTGCCATATTTGACTCTCCAGCTAGGACAAGCATCCTCCAAAAGGGTCTCACAGATATGGATAACTTGTGCCAGAGCCATGGCCTACAGCTAAATGCCATTAAATGCATAGTCATCCTCTTTGGGAATAACAAAGTGCCCACTCATTACCACATAGGTGTTAATACATTAAGTACGGTAGAAGTTGTTAGGGATTTGGGGACACGGGTAGTTAGTAATCTTGCCTTTGACAATCACATTTCCAAAGTGGTTAGACAGTCCTTCTATATAGCCCACCTTATCCCAAAAGGTTTCACATCTAGATCAAGTAAAGTCATTGTGCCCCTATACTCATTAGGTCCATGATTGGATACAATGCCCCATTTGGGATATACCTTACCCGACACCTGCAGCAACTGTAATGGCCACAGAAGTACCTCACCAAGTGGATCTAGGGACTCACACAGATGCCCTGCGCAGTTCGGCTAAAGTAACTCCAGCTCTACTCAGTCCCTTACCGCTTACTCAGATGCAATCTGTGCCTGTTGTTTACAGCCATGTCCAACACAGTATTAATGGACATGCTCCACCTCAGGCTATCCGGATCCCTTAGAGCTACATGCACCAGGGACTTACACCTCAGCACAGATATTAATAGGACATGCCGGAGGGACACATTCATATCCCAGAGGCTCCCCTCACTCTGGAATGGGATCCCAGTCCTGCATAGGCAGAGCTCCCCACTGACCCCCTACAGGAGACATCTTGACGAGTGGATGGGTGATCGTATGTTTACCCCTGGGATCTCTTCTGGGTCCCTGCTAGACAGAGGCACAATAAACTAAATGTAAAAGCCCTATCTTGTGTGACCTACTATTCACAGGCACAGTCTACTAATCTAACAGGGCTGCAAAAGCCAAACACACTCTGGCTAGACTTATAAATGCCTTAGGGCAGATAACCTAGTATCAACCTATGCACCTATGGTAATGTTCGGGATGCACATTATTTATTGATGATACTGATTGCAGGTTTTTTATCTTCTTTGCTTTCCCACTTGCTACGAACAACCTAAGTATCTGCAGATCATGTTTTATTATGACAGGGTTCCAATATATTATATATGTGTCTGTTGTCATATAACTGTGTGCACAAGGCGGATTGGTGAATAGTGAGAGGTTCCTGGGTTAACACATGCAACTGCCGGATATGTGTGGCCCACTGCTGTACTCAGACATGGCCTAAGTGTGTGAGCTGTGTGAGCATGCCCAGTGTGACCTTTCAGTATGTTGCTGTCTGAAGTCCACTACATTTGTTGATGTGTGTGAACATGACCAATATTAACATTTATACTATATGTGTGTTGAAATTCAGGTTCTATTCTTACTGCAAGGCTCACCTTTGTGTCATAACTCGACAGGGATTATGCTGTGCCTGCAGGGTTTTCATGAGATACTTTGCATAGACTTAGCAACATTTCTTCATACAGGCTGACCAGTGAAGTACTGTCATGGTTTAGTGGTTCAGTGCTATGACTGCAGTGCACAGTATCCTGGGTTTGAGGCCCGTCGCTGCTTTATATTTTAATACTGAGCAGACCAGACTGCTTAAGGGCCAGTAGAGCAAATATGAGCATGTTGGCTTTTGTTCAGCTATGCCCAACATAGACCAAGCTTGTCCAACATTGCTCAGTGTTAACCAACATTGCTGAACGTTACTCAATATTGCTCAACATTGACCACAGTTGTGCTAGTGTTAGTGTGTGTAATTGCTTTACATATACTAAATGGTGGTGAAAGCTGTTTAGCACTGCTTTATATTGCTTAACACATGGCAATCATGCCTCAGGTGGTGCTGTAGGGCTGCCTATGTCGGATGCACATACTGCACTCCCTATACACGTTTGGAAACAGGTAGTGTCAAATTAGGCATCCCTTTTACTATATGTGCAAGTCAGAGAGAGGTATAATTTCCAGGGTTTCTACTGAGCCAGTGTATGTGCTATGCATTGCCTCTTTGCCAAGACCAAAGCATACTGGGCATGCCTCCTTCTGCCTACTGGGGCCTACTGGGGCAGGCTCAGGTTGTTCCTCCTCTGAGTTACGCTCCACCTGTGATGGCCTTGACAATGGTGGGGGGCTGTTTGGTCCAGGCCTATGCTGCTCCTGCTGCAGCTGTTTTTGCAGGATCATATTATGTAGCATAGCACATACCATGACAATTTGGGTACATGTAGTTGGTGAGTACTGCAAGGCTCCACCAGATGTGTCCAGGCACCGGAACCGTGACTTGAGCAGGCCAAACACATGCTCAATTATATTTCGTGTTTGTGCATGTGCCTCATTATGGTGTTCCTGTTCAAGTGTGTGTGCATTTCTGATGGGTGTCATCAACCACGGCTCCAGTGCATAGCCAGCATCTCCCACTAAGTGACCATGAGGGATGTCCCCATTGGCAAATGTCTGGTACAGCTGTGTCAGATGCCAGATATGGGAATCATGGTAGCTTCCAGGGCAGCCAACACACACATTCAGTATTATGTCCTGGGCATCACACACGACCTGGCAGTTGATGGAGGGGAAGTCCTTGCGGTTGAAGTAGACCCTACCTCGCTCACCGGCTGGTGCTTTGATGCATATGTGCGCACAGTCTATTGCACCCACTACCTCAGGGTATTCTGCTATTTGCTGGAAGAGACACATATTGCTGGCCAATACCTCATGGGAATTGGGGAAATATACATGATCACCAACATGTGCTGACATGGCATCCAAGAACTGGTGCAGTACCCTGGATGCTGATGCCTGTGATATCCCCATCATATCACCAGTTGCTCTCTGGAAGGTACCTGTTGCTAATATTCTTAGGCCAACACATACCTTGGTTTCCACTAGGATGGGTTCCCCTCTGTTGGTTCTGTGTGTGAGGCGTGGCCTGCACAGCTCAACAATTTGCTGCAAGAGGTCTCTGTCCACTCTATAGCGCTCCACTATCTCCAGCTCATGTAGCCCCTGATAGGTAACCCTGGGCCTGTACACTCTTCTCCGTCTCCTCACTGTGGGTTGTCCTGCAGCATTTGCATTGTCACCACCCTCAGCATGTTGCATATGTTGCTTTATAACAGCGATGGCAGCCCCTAACATTTCTTTGTCTCAGTAAAGCTTTTTCAGTTTTCACTTCTATTAGCTTACTGCAGTGTTGCAGTGTCTCTTGAGAGAAACATAGTGGAATGTTGTTTGCAGAGTTTTTAAGTGCTGGGCTGGGCTAGTGTACTTCCTTTGTAATTGCCTGATTCTGATTGTTTTCACCTGCTAGCTCTGCTAGTACTCCCTGGTTAACTTCCTACTATTTGTTGTGCTTTCTTTTTCCTTTCTGTTTCCTCAGGGGGGCAGCACCATGCACACAAGTGCAAACATGTGCACACAAGCTCACATGCACGCACACATGCTTACACGGATTAAAACGTATTCTTGCTAAAACGCGCGCACACCGGTGCAAACACGCTTACACAACTTTAAACAGCCTTAGACATGCTTACTCCAGCTTAAATGCGCGCACACAGGCATACACGTATGCATGCAGTCTTACTCGGATGTACAGGTGCACCCATACGCAAACACATTGCAGGCACTTCAACAAGAAACTTTAGTGTTATCCACGGCATACACCTTCAATTTCTTGCCTTTAGCTAGGCTGCCTGTTGACACACCTCTTCCAGTGATGTGTAACTGACAGCAGACACATGCCACTCTGCTCCAATGAGCTTCGCTTCTTTCATACATGAGGGGGTCGTGATGTCACCTACTTTCTACTCTGTTACTCCCCTTATCCTACTCCTACACTCCACTGAGTGTGCTCATTTGCTATGTAAACTTGGGATTCACTATCCTAACCCTCATTTGCATAGGATTGCCTGCTAATGCTTGGTTACATCTCTTAGACTGAGCTTCCCCCCTTAGCAACCTCTACTTGGTAGCCATGTTGTCTTCAGCCTGCCATTCCCTTGCATTGTAAATTAAGAATTACAATAAAATCCACATTTGTGGATTTTAATTATTGGTTTTCTGGATTTTAGAGCGCAGTGCATTTGCGGGGTGCTGAGCTATGCTTAAACACCGGAGATCGGGATAAAAAAATTATTTTATTTTTATTTTGCATCGGTGAACATTGCCAATGGCCATATTTTTGGCCATTGGCATGCTTCCTCAACTGGATGCATCCTTTTTTTTGGAGCTGTCATGGCTCCGTTTTGCTATTTGCAGAACTGTACTCAGTTGTCAATGGAGTACATTTCTGCAAATAACACTACTCTTACTCTGACAGGTTTGGGTTTCCTGGATCGCAAATTTACCTCATTTGCATAGCTCTCACCTGCAATTGAGGTAATTTGCATATCCAAGTACTGTCCATGTAAGACTCGTTTTAGGAGCACTGTTGCATGCCCCTACCGGCTGTTCCTGGATCACTTGGCGGACATGTTGGCTGCATGGAGTCTTACTCTACTCTTAGTCTCAGTGCAAGCCTTCGTGAATCCGGCCCTCTTTCTTTCTTTCTTTCTTTCTTTCTTTCTTTCTTTCTTTCTTTTTCAGTTTTACCAGTTACAAAAGTTGGACTGCTGAGACAGTTAACAACAGAGACCTTGGATCAGGATTTGGTTTTGGAGAGATCCACTGATGAGACAATGGCCATTAGCAAACAAGAAAACAAACTATTAAGGCCACCTAACATTCTACTTTTCAAAGCTTTAATTTTGAAGTTCTTGGAGATTGTGGAAGGCTAAGGGAGCAGATATTTCAAGCAACTTGCAGAAAAAAATGCTCACAACACTATGTAAGTCATCTGGCAGCTATACAAGAATGGAAGAATTACTAAAATGAATAGTAGTTGCAACTTTCGTTATCCAGCTGATGTAAGAACATACTAGTAGGTACCAGGTAGTACACATTTCTTTTTATACTTTAAGCTTAAAAACATGTAAGTAATTCCACTGGTGTAGTGGGATGAACCCTGAATACAATCCACGTGAAAATTTAAAGAGCAGACTGGGTGCTTGCTGAAGCTGGTGTTCTAGAAGCAGGCTGAAGCTGGTGTTCTAGAAGCAGGCAGAAGCTGGTGTTCTAGAAGCAGACAGTAGTCTAGCTTTGCTCTCTCACTTCTCTTCATGTGGGGTAAGAGGGAGCATGGCAAGGTACTTATTCTCATTGGGGAATCCTCAGTGGAAACTAAATACCTCTAGCAGGTGGGTTGCTTTGAAGAGGGCAGGGCAGTCCTGCAGGGTTATGTCACACAGAAGTGAGTGATATGCCCTTTGCATCCCAAATCCTGAGTCAGTTACTGGCTTGTACAGAGGGGGTTAGATCTCTAAGGCCATCCCACCCCCCCTGGAATTCAACAGATGATAGCTATGCTCTTTGCAGTTTGACTCTTGCCTCTTGTAGGAATGAATGAGTGAATTAATGCACTGTATGAGCTGGCAGGAAGAGGGGAGCTCAATGGTTAAAAACATAGCAAAAAAAAAAAAAAAGATGAACATTTTTGTCAAGTGCAAGGGTAAAGTTGTACCTAAAATAATTATTTTGATAAGTTATTCTAGGAAGGCATATCTATCAGTATTGGTTTTTATATGGTGTCATGGGCCATATTTTATTATGACTTTTCCAGTGATAATGAACAGTGGCTCATATACAAGGGATCTGTGCAATGTTAACTACTCTCTTTATTTTGGTCAGTAGTCTAGGAAAACAGAAATATACAATTTTATAATATAATTTGAAATCCAAGGATTTTTTCAGTCACTGACATAAGTGATATACTTGTTGGACGAAATGTTACAGACAGAAAGAGGATATTGCAGGATGTATGCAGTCTGTTTATCTTGATGTTATGACGGGTGGGATGGACTAACATGTTTGTTGTACTGATGGGGTTCTAGTATCTAGGCTTAAAAAAGCCTTAACTGGTTTATCACCTAATAACACCATATGGACTTTAGTTATGTGGAAAGATTCCTATTCAAAATTTAACAGTGACTAACCAAATAACAAATGAAAAAAAAACAATGAAACTTTGGAAGCATTCAAAAGAAATACTAAGCCATATCTGCAGAATGAGTCTAAATGTACTTGCTTCCTAGACAATGGCTAACCACAGCTACTTAATCCTAAACTCTCCATGCATTGTGTGTCAATAACTTCCATAAAAATCCATGAAAAGGGCCATAGCTCTTATATGTGCGTAATGTAAATGTTATTATATAATAACATCACATATTATTATCCTCCAGTGTTATTTCTACTACTTTGGTGTATTCTATGCAATGATTTATCAGTGTTAATACTTTTTACTATGTTTTGAGTTGATGTACAATGCATACTATGTAACTATAACTACTATGGTACATTTGCACCTGAGTTGTGATTGAATAGGGTCTGTAGACCAGCTCACTTACCTTGTTTTCAAATTGTAAATATATAAATAAATGGTGGTGAATATTAGAACACTGCAGTGAAGCAGAAAGATTGCTACTTACACATGCCTAATGTAGCAATTAGAGGCTTCATCTGGGGGAAGTATAAGTTATATAGTTCTTAATTTTTGAGTCTTTTGTTCTACCAGAACCTGAACAAGTTCTATGCTCCTGTTGGTGTTAGAAAGCTATCTGATAAGCTCATACTCTTTGCTGCATAAATAGGAGAGTGTGAGATCTTCCTGACGAAAACATGCATCAGCAAATGGTGAGTATATGTCAGTAATGTTGATCTTAGTTAATTTTGCAAATGTTCCTAATGGGTACTAGCTGCAAATGGAGCTTGTACACTACAGCATAGTCTCTGCTACACATGCTACATATTTTGCCCAGTTTCCTGTTTTACAAAGACATATTATTCTAATTAGCAGTGGGCTGTACTGGAAGAAGAAAACTAAGATGTTATAACAGGTGCTCTCTTTAAATAGCTCCTGTGACATTAATATACTTTAAATGTCTTTAAGGTAATGCCACATTAGGCTTGCTGTGGAAACACTGACAATAATTACTGAGGATGAAGGGAGATAAAACACAGTGATACTGTACAGTGGGACACTTCATGATGAGCTTTGTTGATATACAATGAA
This sequence comes from Protopterus annectens, assembly GCF_019279795.1. Taxonomy (NCBI): domain Eukaryota; kingdom Metazoa; phylum Chordata; order Ceratodontiformes; family Protopteridae; genus Protopterus; species Protopterus annectens. The sequence goes on along the minus strand of NC_056725.1, from coordinate 723,470,925 downwards.
CTTAAAGGGGCTGATCCATGCCTGTCATTCAACAAGTCATGATACAACTGCTGCCCTCCTTTCTAAGACAACACAGTGTACAAAGCTGAACTGTACAGAATAGCTGACTGCATCTAGTTTGGTGGGAAATGTACAGATGTATTAAGTAATTGTAATATGGAATAGCTCATGGTGTGAAGCAACACAAAAGAAATTACCATTAAAAAACAGCTACTATATCAGCATCACCACAAATAGTTGGCGGAGATTCATAGATTCATAGACTGTTACTAGGCTAATGACTTGGGGGGTCGCTTTCCAAGTCTAGGCAAATTTTCCTGAAAGAGTAATTATGTCCTGTATCCAAATAGGACATTGAAGGGCAGGCATTTGTAGGCTACTTCTGTCCATAAGGGACATGAGTGCCAGGCCTGATTTAAATTTCCTCCTCTCCATCCACTGATCAAGGTTGCACTTAAACTGGGTAATAGATGAACTTAGCTTCACATGGAAGGGAAGCCAGTTGCACAGGAGGGTCAATCTTCTGGACACATATCTCTCTCCAGCATGTTCTATTTAAGTCACAGACAAAATTCAGGTCCCTAGACTTTGTATTTCTGTTACTTTTGACTTACAAATATGTACAGTGTCATGGGAGATGCTTGTGATTTACAAGATGTGCTTCAATCTAAATGGAATGAGCATGTTTTTGTATCTCTAAAGAAAAAGCCACAATTCAGATATGGAGAGATGTAAGTCAGTGTTTCTGAATTAGTAAGGCCAGCACCTCTGAGGAGGCTTGGGACTATTTCAGGGAACTCCCAAGCAAGACTGGGAATGCTGTGCATTCCATTTTGATATTGTTTTTGTCTGAAATTCAACCAAATTCCAGATGACAGTCAGCACAGCTTAGAATCAAAGTACAAATAAGAAAGAAGAATGCATTAAGTCAAACACTGGTTGCTTCAAGTACTGTGGCTTATCAGTGGGTAAACATGCACCATATTCACCTTGGGTGATAGAAGATCAAAAGGCTGTGTATTCTATTCTCAAAACAACTACGTAGATTAATTTCCAGTACAGATTCTACAGTGCAAGAAAAAGGTGGCGGTGGGGGATGCTGTTCTTCAGTTTAGAAGTCAAATTGAGGTACTTTCTGCCTGAGTAGATGGCAGCACAGGAGGATATAAAGGATTTCATGGCCATTACTGAAAAAGAGAAGAGAAAGTACACTAGCTAAGTTTCCCCTGGTCAGTACTAATACCACCTTGAGTTTCCAGTGAAAACAGGTTACTGGGCAAGTGGAACTAACCTGGAAAACAGCAAAAAAAAAAATAAATAAATAAATAACAATACATATTTCTTTGTTAGAGTTGGTTTGCATCTCTAAAGTGCATAATAAGTATTTTTTTTTCATGGAGAGGGCGAAGTACTTGACATGATCATAACGTTCAGCGAAGTTACTTTGGATTGAGAGTTGTGCATTGCGACAAAAAATAAAGAAGTTCTTATTTAAATAAAAGTTTACAAAAAACTGTTTACAATCAAACCTGCAAATCCAGTTTGCATCAGACTTATAGCTGGGAAGATCAGAGCTTTATAGGTTTAGTTGTCAAACTTACGACCTACTGGCATTCAGTAGGTTCATTGCTGTAACTTGATATTGATATTACCTACTTACAGACTGGATATATAGATAGGCAGAGTCAGAAACATAATAGGGGAATTCAGAAAAGTCATCATGACATGTACATCTCATGTAAATGTTGTGGTTACCGGTCTGAATTCAGATGCAACCCTAATACTATGTGGCATGGTGCTCTAGCATGAAGCTGTGCAGTACTAAGTAGGAATGGCTCTGTGGCCATGCTGTATGCTAATGAGAAAGCTCAGAAATAGGCATATGCTAATTAGCCATATGCTGTCTCTCCTGGAACTCCATCCAGAAAGGCATCTCTAAGTCAAGTGAATCATAAAATTGCTTGGACATGTAGATCAGTATAATTTGAGCTATCACATTGTGACAGTAAACATGGCCAAAAGGCCATGTTCATCCATTGTGGAAAAGGTAGGTACTGGTGGGAGGCATGTTTATGAGTGCATGGGATGGGCATGTGAATGTGTGCCTGAATGGGAGATAGTGGTAGGGTAGTTATTGGGGGGGGGGGGTCAGGTAGGTGTGTGCATGCGCATGTGTGAATGGATGAATGGATGAGTATGTTACTACAACAGGGTGGGTAGGGGCATGTGTTTGTATGTGTGATGTGTATATGTGTGTGTGTGAGTGTGGGTGTGGATTGTGGTGAATATCATAACTCACCACACACCTAAACTAACAAGCGTATTCCATAATATTGGATGGGGAGGGACCTCTAGCCACTAGGGATACTACACTTGTGCCTTATCGGCACTTAAAGTAGTACAGGGACTGAGGTGGGGGGAAACAGGTGACACCAGTGACATGACTTGCAACATGGGACTGCATCTTTCGAGACATAGGGAAAGGGCAGACAACTCAAGGACAGGTACAGGGACTGTGACATGTATGTCTTTGTGTTTGAATGTGTATTTGTATGTGGACGAGTGACTGAGGGTGACAGATGCATATGGCTACAAGATGCAGCTGCAGAAGTTAAATATAGTATTAGGTACATTGGCAATGATCTGCACATTGCAATAGTTAACTGTGATTCATAAACATGCAAATTATCTAATAATGAGTTCTTTCCACATTGCAGTTAATGTCTTTGAATTGCAAAATGCAGTGTCATGGGAGATGGTCCTTTAATGAATCACCAGGCATGTTTTTAAGAAAATTAACAAATGGTGACTTCTGATAATAACAAATCCTATCCTGTATTGCAGGTTTTTTTCTATTAGGTTATATATTTATTTTCAGCACTATGCTTACACAGTTTAGTGTCATTTGACCTAATATTACATTATCAGGCTTAGAGTTCCAAATAGAACTGGACCAAATATTCCTTTACAGATAAGGCAGGGGTCACCTCCAATTAACCTATAGGAAACTGAGTGTACTGACTAAGCCTGAGGCATTTCTAAATGACTTAAGTTTGTCAACTTTCTGATACTTTCTATTAATGAATAATCATTGCATCACTTTAAGGTTTTAAGGTGTCTTGTTTGAAGGCTACAAAATGCAGCATTGCATTTAATAATGGGTCACAGCTGTGAGGCATAAAAGGTATGTAATGAAAAGATTTATCCTGTAGAATTACATGGGCTAATAAAAATCTTTACTGACTTTGTCAAACACACACTTCTCAAAGCTGACATTATTTACCAATGTGCCCAGACCCTTAATGATAGTGACATTTTTTTCTGTAAGATGTGACCATTTATTTTGTAATCATAATTTTGTTGCTTATACCTGCTCTCATGATGACAAACTTACTGACAGCTGACCCAAGGTTGTATTTTAGTACACCATTTCTAATGCCTGAATGAAAGTAAACTCTTATACTAAATCTGAGGAGATTACCTTCACATACTTGAATCCTAAGCTCTTGTTTCTAGATTGTTCAGCTGTGTTGGTTTGACGCATTGACTCAAAAGCTTAGTTTGCTGATTGTGGTACATTACTGTTCCTCAAAATGCAGCCTCCCATGCAACAAAATCACTGAGCACAACTCAGGGAATTAAACTCCTTTATCTCTGTTTTCCATATGAAATCACTGCAAATTTGATTTCAAATGTGTGCCTGCAATGACTGCTTTCTTTTAGAGAATTCACTTATTTATTTATTTATTTTTGTATGTTTCTGTTACTGGAGTTGGTATATATATAAGTTTCCATGACTGTGTGCCAGAGGTTGGGGGGTTGCTTGCCTTCAATATGCACTTACATTTATTTTTTTTGTGAGGTTGATTTTCAAGGACTTCTGCTCAGCAACGTGGTTACTTGAGGACCTGTAGTAGAAGTGAAAGTGTGTTATTTGTTTAATTGTACTGCAAGACTGCAGAGAAAGAGCAATTAACTTTTTTATTTTTTTGTAACTTGGATTTCAAAAGGTGGTAGAACCTTATACTTAAAATAATAAAATAAGAGGGTGAGACAAACCGATTGTCACATGGGGGTGCAGGGTTGGCTTTCCCCTCTGCAGAAAACACTTTTTGATGTTTTGTGCAAATAACATTTAGAAAATACTATTGCAGTCTAGAATATATGTGTTTAGATATAATGCATACTCAAACAAGTAGTTTTGTGCAAACGTTGTCATACATATATGTTAAGAATTGCTAATATTTGAATGATAATACTTGCTCCAATTAAGATGTATGTGGGACATACGTCTTTCAGCAATAATTCTGGACAAAGCCAGACATAATTGAGGGATCAAAGACCCACAATCAGAGACAGATTTTAAATATTGTACTTATGAAACAGAAAGTTAGTGGAATAACAGGATTTATATTCATATGCATATTCTGAAGACCATGGAGTCTGAAATTCAAATGTCTGTCATTTAGTGGCTTCATTACTCAAACATCTGCAAATAAATAAGTTCATGAACAGATCATAAATGTGAAACAAAACTCTAGTAATTGTGTGAAAATCTAGACAGATGAGAAATATGCTATGAAACATGAAGATTAAGTCTATGTTTTATTTTGTATTTTGGTGACAATATAGGGTCAGCCTTATTTGCAATAGATTGAATCACAAAGTTTGACCTAAACTGCTACTATAAAGCTGGAATTAGTATGACAGAAACTGAAAAAGATGCCACCACAGATATACAATGAAAACATGCAGCAGATGTCAAAATATGTCTCAAAAAATCACTCTAAAATGCCACAGAGAAAATTTGGTTGGAAGATAATACCCTCTCCTAAGTTTACTAAAGCCAGGATGTTAGCCTATGCGCTGAGATGCAAAGATGGAGGGAGAGCTGTAAAGGCAGATGAAGTTGTTTAACATTTAGTGAAATGACTGGACATAATCGTTGTCCCTTACCTGAAGAAAAGTAAGGCAGGAGAAATACGACACTGCGACAGCTTTATGGTTACCGTGATTCCACTGCTTTACAGTGCACACTATCCACTGACCACAGTTAAAGATATTTTCACATCCCCCATTGAGAGGAGGAGCATTTTACAAAGAATAACATGATACAAACATACCACCAGATGAAGGTGAACAAAGTTTTGAAGCCTTTATCTTATCCAGACCATCAATGCACATAATGTGATGCTTGGCTAAAAGAAGCTAATGCTTGGAATGGCATATGCAGTAGCCTTATGACAAAAGACATCACAGCAAATGTTACATAAAATGGTGAACTGCCAGTGCAGTCTGAACAACACATGGTAGACAGGTCACAATGACAAGTACCAACTGAGCAATGTACATCTTGTTCTGTGGAGGCTAACGGAGTAGGAAGTCAGTGCCATCTGAGACAAAGAAGAACTTTTAATCAGGAGATAGCTTACTTTGTGCACATTATTGACCTGTGTGTCATATCTGTTTAAAAATGTTTGTCCCGGTCCCCTCCAAAAAAATACACCTCCCCAAATGACATTTGATGACCTTTATTAATCTTCCATAAACATACCTTTATTGAACAATATTATAATTTATTCATCACAGCATGAACATCCATATAAACATTTACTACGGCAGCGTATCCTCACTCACCCTAACCAAATAAGCAATGTTCTCACCTCTGCTCACTTACTTTTCCTTATCAACAGCATCTCAACTCTCAATTTCTTTCCCCAACTCATTGAATTAAACACAAACCTATCCATCTTCTCCGCCAATCAGCCTGACATAGGGTGTTCCCCCTCATTCCCTCCAAAACCTTCAGCAATCCCTCCAAAACAAATCTAAATGCACATTAAAGATGTTCAAACCAAAATCATTCAGGTGTACTCCATCTTCTCTGAACCCAACTGGATCCCTGTCATCGACATCCCAATGCCCTATCATATAAATACACAAAGCAGCAATCTGCGTAACTAGCCTAACATTAACAAAACCAATGAGCCCTCTCTAAAGCCAAAATAACCATGGTACTACCTCTGACCACACAATACACATGCCTGGTATAATCTCTTTAAAATAAACAAATCCACACTTATCTGAACTACCATCTGTAGCTTTGGAATTATTCCCAGATCATTACCTGCCAAATGTACCACCAGGACTCTAAAGAGCCCAGTGCCACCTGAAACAATGCAAACCCAATTGCATACCAACCGGCCTAACTGCAGCCCCCCATTTGCTACTCAATGGATATAAAAATGACCTAAATGAGAATTTCAATAAAAAAACACTAAACATCCCATCAAACTAGTGATCAAACAACCCTGACACCCTAAGAGCTAAGTAATACATCCTTAAAGCAAATGTCCCACATAAAGTATAATCCAAAGAATCCCCATTTATCAACGCTAATCCCCACAGCAAAACCTTCAAAGCCCATCTTATCAGTGGCCATCATCTGTCAGTCTTCACACTATCAGCCCTACACCAACTCTTCAACATATGAACAACAGTCCAAGATTTAGTAAAGTCAAATAACCCAGTCAACTGTGCAACTATACTAATCAAAGTGAAGGTCACACTGACTGACTGAACTGCATTACGTTGTTCCCAAACCTGAATCAAATATCTCAGCAACAATCCTTCCCACCAAACTCCTTCCTCCTCAGGCAGCTGCAACACAAATTTAACAAAGTCATGAAATGCCCTCACATATGCATTCATTCTAAAAGTTATCCAGGATTCCTGTACCAAGCATCTGTTCATTCCAAGCCAACCTCACACCTCCTCTGGCAACACCAGCAGCTCATTCTACTGCCATATGGTCCGAATGAAAATCAATGCTTTTTCCTCCCACAACGTCTCCGGCTAAAACTTCAATGCCAGCCAGATTGGAACCCCATGCAGTCATAATCCCTCCTCCAATTGCCCTTCCACCCTGCAAGCCAGTGAGCCACAACCCATCCCCCCCAAAATATACCCATCCCAATACTTCCTGCCACATCAGTAAACAATTGCAAATCCCCCTTGAGCAACCCAATCTGCCTACCAAAAAGCCATACCATTAAACTGCTCCAAAAGACAACCACTTTGCTATATCAGCACATACCAACTTATTAACTCTCACCCAGTGATGTCTGCTTTTCCCTCCTGTTCATCAAAAAGACCACAAACCCACAAAAGGAATGACCAGGATGAACTTCCCAACATGCAAAATGTCAGGAGCCTGAAGAACTCCATAACACCCTAAATCCACACATTGTCCTTGGATTTCACCACTGAATCTTCTCTTTCAAACATGTTACCTTTACATCTGGTAAACAAAACAAACCACGGCCTGCATCCACTAGCAATCCCAGAAAACAACAATGCCATGCTTGAGACTTCTAACTTCTGCCTAGTCAATATAAAAAAAAAAAAAACAACAGTCTACATTCCAATGCTCCATCAAACCCTTCACCTACTCTTAAGAAGTTATCTAGAAAATGTACCACCTCCTGGCAGCCCACCCACTGCTCTCAAATCCAATGGAGAGCAGTGCTAAACCTGTCAAAGTAGCACAGGCCACCGAGCATCTCATCAGCATAGCCTTGTCAAAGTAAAACATAAACCCAACTACTCTGCCCAGTAACAACCACTCTCTGTCTCAAACTAGTAATTAATAAAAACTGATTCAGTATCTGCTTTCACCAACCATGGGTCAGTAAACTCCTAAAAGATTCACTGCATCATCCAAATATGCATAACTGACTTTATGTCTTCTCCCAAAATAAAATCATATACAGAATTGTCCTTGGGATAAGATCGATGGTGAATCAAATGAAATTCCTTGTCTACTTGGAACCAACTCCAATTTAAGGAAGGAATATCAAATGGCTCCAGTAACCTGTCCACCCACCATTCGTTCTCCACCAAGAATTCTGTAATCTCTTCCTTCCCTTGCAAGGAACACAGATTCCTAAAAATTTACCGCTCCTTTTCTACCCCAATTGAACAGAAAATCCCTCAAAAAAACATCTATTAATTCAACTGCAACTGCTGAATCAGGAAATTGCATGAGCAGCTGAAACAATACCTGCCCATTAATGGGAAAATGCATCCTCTGGGCTTGCCTTTGACCAAATATCTTCCTTCCCTTGCAAGGAACACAGATTCCTAAAAATTTACCGCTCCTTTCCCACCCCAATTGAACAGAAAATCCCCCAAAAAAACATCTATTAATTCAACTGCAACTGCTGAATCAGGAAATTGCATGAGTAGCTGAAACAATACCTGCACATTAATGGGAAAATGCATCCTCTGGGCTTGCCTTTGACCCATGAAAGGGCACCCCTTTTTCTGCCCCAAAAAATCCCCCTGCACAGACTACCCTGAAATCCAAGAAATTATAAAGGTGACCCCGACTAACTTAACCCCTCTGCTAATGGCTCCAAGGCTATCTACCATAGTGGGTAGTCAAATGTCAGGATGTCTCACATCCCAACGCAGCAAATGATCCACCAGCTTCCACTTCCAAAACATCTGATCAAATCCCAACCAGGCATTCCCTGCCCACAGACACTGTGCCTCACAGATTATGAGAAATTAAGCCAAATGTGGTAAGGCCAAAGACATTATCCTTCTCCAACAGAACCGCCATATAATAAATAAAGCCTAACACCCAGTTGTCCTTGGCCACAGTCTATCTATCTTCCTCTGCCCCGAGGCCGCTAAAGTTCCAAATGTGTTTACTCTTTGTGGTTTCCAATTCCATCAGACATTGAACCCCATCCACATCAATTAATTCAAAATATCGACATACTCCCACTTCCAGATCTTTCTTTTAATTAAAAGTAGTATGTCAAAAGACCCCTGCTTTTCTTGCCCCAGGGCCTGCCTAGCTAACCCATCACCCAGCCGGATCCCAAAACCCAATGCAACCTCACACTTTTGTGACTCCACCCTGCCGGTGGACGACCCCGAACTCCCCATAATCAAACCTAAACCCTCCTCATGACCAAAAATCTCCTCTTGAATCTATCTCCTTCACTAAAAAGGGGGTCCCTAAACTGCTGTCATTCGTCAGCCTCGCCACCTGCTTTACCCTGCCTCTGATTTACCTCATGCTCATCTGTCCCCACACTACTCTCAAACCACACCAACTCTGGCATGCCTAAATTGAGCAACTAACAATATATCATTACCTGTGACCTCACTGCACACCAAACTAGTGGCCAGAAGGTCCACTGCAGCTGCATCCATTAACTGTTGAGTCCAATTCCCTCAGGCCACCAGCTGATGCAAACTCTGCACTTCCACCATCTGGACCTCATTGTGCATCACTCCACTGGCCAGAACATCCACTGCAGCAACATCCATCACCTGTCAAGTCCACTCTCTTTGGGCCACCAGCTGATGCAAACACATGCTTCCGTCATCTATGAGAAGAACAATTTAACATATCTCAGAAATGAGACTCAGACCCATGCACTGTGAGGCATACCTTAACGTAAAGCTATTGCATTATTCTTAATTACATACTCGTGCTGCAACCTACTTTATACGTGTAATATAGAACTTAAGTATATTAGACAGCACGAGATAAAAACGCAACACATATACTGAAACACCAAGTAACAGCTACATTTAATTTCTTGCTGTATCATTTAAGCCATTTTAACTAAATTTAAACAAGAGAAGCATCCACTGACAGTGCCTTTCTGCATGCAACACATATGCTGAAACACCCAACTCAATTAATCTATTTAATTAAATTTACACTAAAAAAGAACACACGTGGCTTAAAAGAAAACAATACTAACTTTAGCCACACACCCCTTCTAAAACACTATCCAAGGCTATGCCCCCTACACACACAACAGATGTAGGAGGCATTTAAATAAACATGAATAATATAGAATCAAACACTACTCAAACTGTTGTAGAAATTGAGATTACGGAAGTATATCAATACCAATTTGCTTTCAACAGAGGAAAGAACAATAGTTTAAACTAAAAGATCTTTTGTCCGTGTTTACAGCATGCTCCAACAGCAGTTATTATGTACTGCTAGACAATTAAAACCACACAAAGGAACTAAATGCTAGAAGAGTTACCAGTGGGAATGCTGTTTAAATCACAACCACCAATGTGACTGACGAATTTTCCCTACCGATATCACACAAAACCAAGGAAGTTCTTTATTGATCAACAATCTTACTTAAAGTGCATCTAGTAGTAGATAGTTTAGAAAGTTTCATCCTTGGTGACTGCATTGTTCAGCTATGATTTTTGTTTAGCAATCACCAAATATTTCTTATGAAATTGAGTTTCTCTGTTTAATTGCACAGTCTTTCCAAGCAGACTTAGTCCTCAGAAAATAACAAAGCACATCCAGTAACTAACATGCAGTAAGATGATGTCCGGTTCGATTCTCAATTAGAGCGTCTTCTACGTGGAGACATGCGTGAATGGGCGTACCTTCATTGAAGGTTGTGCATCAGGGCTGGCAACTCGGCATGTAAAAATCAACTGCCAATCATTAGTGGAACGGATTTCCACTGTGGTGACCCCTAACCGGGAAAAGCCGAAAGACGCAACAACTTGTATTATTATATCTATCTTGGGCCCTCCGCAATCTTGTCAAAGAAAAAAACTGACATATTTAAACACCTTGCTGCTTCAGTCTCATAGGTTTATTAATATATAAATAATAATTAACCTGAAAGCTTAACAATTTCTTAACTGAATCCCAGCCAACATTGTTTCCTCTTTTTAAACTGCAGTGTGTTCTCCTTCTCAAAGGGGGCTTCAAGGCAGACTGAGCATCTGCACATCAATACTATTTCCTCTCCGCTCCTGTGACCATCCTCACCACACCATGCACGCGAGGTGAACAACCATTCCTTGTCGTTGCCTCAAAGCCCACAAAACCCCCATGACCTGCGGCCTGTCCAGAAGGAACCCAGTCACAGAAAGCTTTGAGCCACAAAACCACCACCACCAGCGACCATCCTTTAGCAATATTTACTTTTATTTGCTGGCAGAAATTTTGATGTGTAAAGAAATATCACTTTCATTCCAGGGCGTGCAGAAACTGTAATTCCAGGTATTCGATCAAATTAAGACTTCAGTGGGTTTAAAATATCATTACTCATCCATAAGTACAAGTAATAATTGAGTTATGTCCCAGATTTCATCTTAATTGACTGACGCATTAGCATACTCCCACAGCCCGAGGGGAGAACTATCCCAGCCATACAAACAAACCAAAGCCCAAACTCCCACACACACTCTCCAGCCACTGAATGTGTACAGTCCTGAAAGAAGAGAGAAAAAATATAGTATATGACCATTACCCACCTCCACCATGCACACTACTATTAACCCAAGGCCTACCTGTCCCTAAAGTACCTGCAGTCATCTCGGATGTAAGCCTACAATATAACAAGTTCGTGCCACAATCTGAAACATTATGCAGTTGCACTCACATAAAACCAGTTAAGCCCCTTCTTGCACTTACCTCATTTCCTCCCAACCCTCTTACTTTCCCCAATTTAACCATTCCATCCCCACCACCTTAACTCTCTTCCACTACCATCATTGCTCCCATTACTATTCCAACTTGCCCTTTACTCAAAGAGGTCCTTGGACAATTGGTTTGTTCCCAAACCATATTTCATAACCTCAGTCATACTGGACTTCAGAACTATTGCTATAAATTCATAACCATTCATCCTAGGTGGCGTACACTCACTGAATGCTTCATTCCAAAATGTTTCAGATTGATCTAGTTCAGATTATCACATTTTTTTAAATGTTGATATTTGTAGAGTCAAGACAATTTGATTGACAATTTAAAAAGTCGAAAAATGAGAAAAGGAGACATTGGGCCGGATTCATGAAGGCTTGCACAGAGTCTAAGAGTAGAGTAAGACTCCATGCAGCCATCATGTCTGACGAGCGCTCCAGGAACAGCCTGCAGGGGTGTGCAAGAGAGTTCCTAAAATGGCTCTTACACAGACAGGGCTGGGATATGCAAATTACCTCAATTGCAGGCAAAAGGCATGAAAATAAGGTAGATTTGTGATTCAGGAAACCCAAACCTGTCCGATTAAGAGCAGTGTTATTTGTAGAAATGTACTCAGTTGACAACTGAGTACCATTCTGCAAATAGCAAAACAGAGCCGTGACAGCTCCAAATAAAGATTGCATCCAGTGCAGGAAGCATGCCAATGGCCAAATATACGGCCATTGGAAATGTTTCCTGATGCAATATGAAAATAAAAATAATTATTTTTTTCTCTGATTTCCGATGTTTAAGCATAGAGCTGCGCAGCGCAAATGGGCTGCGCTCTAAAACCCAGAAAACTAAAAATGAAAACCCACAAATGTGGATCTTATTTAAATTGTTAATGTACAATGCAAGGGAATGGTAAGCTGAAGACAACATGGCCACCGAGTAGAGGTTGCTAAGGGGGGAAGCTCAGTCTAAGAGATGTAACCAAGCATTAGTAGGCAATCCTATGTAAATGAGGGTTAGGATAGTGAATTGCAAGTTTACATAGCAAATGAGCACAGTCAGTGGAGTGTAGGAGTAGGATAAGGGGAGTAACAGAGTAGAAGATAGGTGACATCACGAGGGGGGTATGTATGAAAGAAGTGAAGCTCATTGGAGCAGAGTGGCATGTGTCTGCTGTCATTTACACATCATGGAAAGAGGTGTGTCAACAGGTAGGCTAGGGAAAGGCAAGAAATGGAAGCTGTATGCCAAGGATAACACCAAAGTTTCTTACTGAGCGTGCATGCGCGCGTGTGTGCACCTGTAAACCCAAGTAAGACAGAGTGACCACGTGTAAGCATGAGTGCACGCGTTTAAACTGGAGTAAGCATGTATAAGGCTGTTTAAAGAGTTGTAAGTGCGTTTGCGCTGGTGTGCGCACGTTTAAACCCGAATAAGCAAGTTTTAGTCCATGTAAGCATGTGTGCGCCCGTATTAGCTGGTGTGCGTATGTTTGCGCTTGTGTGCACAGTGCTCCCCCCTGAGGAAACAGAAAGGAAAAAGGAAGCACAACAAATAGTAGGAAGCTACCAGGGAGTACTAGCAGAGCTAGCAGGTGAAAACAATCAGAATCAGGCAATTACACAGGCAGTACACTAGCCCAGCCCAGCCTAGCACTTAAAACTTTGCAAACAACAGTCCATTATGTTTCTAACAACAGACACTGCAGTAAGCTAATATAAGTGAAAACTGAAAAAGCTTTACTGAGACAAAGAAATGTTAGGGACTGCCATTGCTGTTATAAGTCGACATATGCAACATGCTGAGGGTGGTGACAATGGAAATGCTGCTGGACAACCTACAGTGAGGAGACAGAGAAGAGTGTACAGGCCCAGGGTAACCTACCATGGGCTGCATGAGCTGGAGATAGTGGAGTGCTATATAGTGGACATAGACCTCCTGCAGCAAATTGTTGAGGTGTGCAGGCCACGCCTCACACACAAAACCAACAGAGGGGAACCCATCCCAGTGGAAACCAAGGTATGTGTTGGCCTAAGAATATTAGCAACAGGTACCTTCCAGAAACCAACTGGTGATATGATGGGGATATCACAGGCATCAGCATCCAGGGTACTGCACCAGTTCCTGGATGCCATGTCAGCACATGTAGGTGATCATGTATATTTCCCCAATTCCCGTGACGTATTGGCCAGCAATATGCATCTCTTCCAGCAAATAGCGGAACACCCTGAGGTAGTGGGTGCAATAGACTGCATGCACATATGCATCAAAGCACCAGCCGGCGAGCGGGGTAGGGTCTACTTCAACTGCAAGGGCTTCCCCTCCATCAACTGTCAGGTCATGCGTGATGCCCAGGGCATAATACTGAATGTGTGTGCAGGCTGCCCTGGAAGCTACCATGATTCCCATATCTGGCATCTGATGCAGCTGTACCAGACATTTGCCAATGGGGACATCCCACATGGTCACCTAGTGGGGGATGCTGGCTTTGCACTGGAGCCGTGGCTGATGACACCCATCAGAAATGCACACACACCTGAACAGGAAGGCCATAATGAGGCACACGCACAAACACGTAATGTAATAGAGCATGTGTTTGGTCTGCTCAAGTCACGGTTCCGGTGTACACATGCACACATAAACACATGCACACATGCACACATGCACACAAGCACACATGCACACATGCACACATGAACACATGCACACATGCACACATGCACACATGAACACATGAACACTAATACACTCCTCACTACAGCACATACACACACATACCAGCAATCCAACACATACTCTATAGTGGGTGAAGGTGGGTGTCAGTATCACAAGGTAAACAGTCACCACACACATGTCAGCATGCAGAATATGTGTTGCAGAAGACCATGCAGTGCAAGTGTAGATGCCCCTATTAAATGGCAGTATACATGGCTTTGATGCAACTGTGTAGTTGTTCAGTGATTGGCTACACCCTGGAACACAATGTGTACATGGACACAACATTGCTGTGCAGGTATTATCAGCTCTGCAATGCCCTGTGCACCATCACTTACAAGTATACATGCCATGGCTGCATGCGTTATCTGTGTGACACATAGATATCCATGTCTGAATACAGTGTCTGTGTCCATAGCAGATAATAGTGGGCGCGGGTGTAGCACATGCATGCTATGTACACACACGGGATGTGTGGTGTATGTTGACGTGAAGGAATCCCAATGCTCGACATGGCCAGTGTACAGTGGTTATGGTGAGTGTGGGACATATTGCAGATATGTCGGTGCCAGACATGGCATGGCATGCTATATGACTGCAACATTAAACACCACACATACCCAATGTGTGTCAAGTGACCTATACACCCACTAGCATTCTAGGGCATATATGTGACACTTTGTTTGGATGGTGACTGCTGTGTATATTGTGTATACTGGCATATGTAAGAACACACACAACATGCTATGCATATTGTGTATAGGTGCATATGTTTGCACACACACAACAGTGAGGTGCAAAACAATGACTGCTATGAGTAGTACTGTGGTCACTGTAACTGGATGGGGTGTAGTACCCTGTGCCATCATCAACATGCATCTTGTGGTCACTCACAGCTACTAATGTGTGCAAGACCACCGCCTAGCATGCTGTACCTTAACTGCAGTGCTGTGGCTACATTCACAATTACATAGCCACCTTGTATATGGGTGTGTAAGGTGCCCAATAGGGAGCATTGCCTAACATGACTGTGTTATGTCTTGCAGAGTGTTGCACAGCCCCATGATAGGCCTCTACCCCTGAGGTACATCATGTGTGTGTGCATGACATGTGGGATACTGAAGTGTGACCTTACAGCCAGTGTGTGGTAATGCCAAATGTAGCATGTTTTCGTGTACTGTGTATGATAAATGTGTTCTGTTGTGTACAGCTGTAGCAACTATGCATATCCAATGTGCAGTACAGTGTTGCCACAATTGTGTCTGCTGCACTGTGCATTGCATGTGATTGAGGCAGCTACTGACTTTACTGAGATGATTGATGTCTCACAGCAAACATGCACAGCATGCATTATGTGTAGGTCTGTTACGTGTACATGGCCTACACCTCACCTATGACATGCACATTTCATTACCAATATTAAAGTGTTAACACACTCACCAGCATGTATCGTCTGCCCTGCTGTCACACCAGAGGGACCTACAAGAATATGACACAGTTTGCCAGTGGCCACAACTGTGGCATTGCTACTGTGAGTGTGCAAAATGACAGTGGAACAACAGTCAACAGTCATAGGTGTACGGATACTATTCCAAACATCAGTATTGCACATGTTAGGCAGCACAACTGCTAAACACACAGTACACATCTCACATATGCATATTCTAACAATACAGGTAATTGTAGTCTACAGCTAGGGCGTATTACCTGCATGCTCCATGTCATCCTGCTGGGTGGCTCTGGCCTCCATGATGACACATGTGTGATGCTGTTGTTGCTGTAGGCCAGGAGCCACCATACTTAGGAGCAGCTCCTCCACTCTGGTGAGGGGGGATGTATGGCCACCCCACCACCTGTGGCAAGCTGTTGCCTATGGATATCAGACACATGCCACCAGACATGTTTAATTAAATCACTGCAGTGATGGCGTACCTGCTCATATGTCCGGTTATGCGTGCCTATGTCATTTACCCGGCGAACAAGGTCTTGCCACAGTGCAGTAAGGTCATGCTGGTGCTGGCTGGCCCTGGAAAAAAGCAGGTTATAGTGCTGCACCAGGCTGTTCAGAATTTCCTGCTCCTCCGCAGCTGAATACAATGGATTACGTTGATGAGCCATAACCCTAGAAGACAATTAAACAATATGTGTGAGCATGTCATGTGGCACACAACATTATGAAGTACAGATATCACTTAACTGCCATATATAGCATCTATCTGTCTATCAGAGGATACACACGTTCAATACCACATATCAGTGCTCAGCCCACAACTGGCTGACAGTGCCTGCCACACTCCATATAACAAACCAGTATAAATGCACAACCTCGCCCCGGGGGTATATATCAAGCTAATGCATGAAGAAATATGTCATCAAATGCAATGAATGTCATGTACATTTACAGTATTACCAGTAAACCACCCTAGTCTTTGATGCCATACCCCTACCTAACATATGTGCATGGTTGTTAATATAGATGGCATACTGCTGTAACAGAGTATACATGTTGCTAGGTACACACACATACCCTGTAATACACATGTGATTGCGGGCATGGTACAGGCATCATTACACACACATCAGACAAACATGCAACACACAGATGTATGCCGACACAGATGAGCATTACCTGTGTACCTTATAGTACTGTGTGCCCCTACTTACAGATACCTATGCCTTTGGTATGTAATCTGTGCAGACTGCAGGAAACACACAAGACAGTGTTACCAGGGACTGTGAACATACACCATACAGTTTAGGCCTACAGCTTCAGGTAATGCAACAGTTCATATGTGAGTTGGAGTCACCAGCAGTACCACTTACTGAGCATACATGTATTGCTTCAGCCTACAATGGGACACCACAGTCGTACACAAGGAACTACGTCAGAAGATATGCCATCCTACTATGTCTGCATCCCAATAACTGACACATTTTTCTCTGGCCTCACACCTAGGACACAAACTACCATGACAGACACAACCTCACACTAAGCTATCACACCTTTACAAACCTTGCACACAGTCACTGTCACACTCATTCCACCTCACATAGCAGGTATTGCACTGAGTACATGTGTGTGTGCATTGTGTCATAGGTAGGTAATACGCTATTGGCCCTAGGGCCTAGAGCAGCCTAGCCATATGCTACCCTGCCCTTTGACACACATGTAATGTGATTTCACTTGCTCCTGTCAACCGGATATGCAGAGGTGACACCCAGGGCATATTACCTATCTCCAAAACAATCATCAGGGGTATGTATGACATCTGCTAATGAGGAGCTTTGTTTGTTAATGCTTGGTGGTTTAGTCCAGAGTATGGCATATTTGTGGATAGGAACCTGTACCTCCAGCATGTGCTGTTTAGTGAAGTGACAAGGATTAGGGCCCTAGGTCATGCAGCCCGGAGGGATTGTGAGGTGTTGTCATGTTGGTTGGCCGACTGCTATGGGTGTGACATACCTCTGTATGTCTGGCAGTGGTAGCCTCTGGGTGGGCAGTATGCAAAGCACTCTAGCTGTGGTTTTGTGAGTCAGTCTGCATAGGGCATGTGGTTGAGGGCAGTATTACTCTTTGTTAGGTATGTCTGTGGCCTGTCCACTTGCTGTAGTTGTCATGTGAGGTACATACCACATGGGGCATTGTGATGAGTAGAGGGGAACACCGACCTATATTTCCCTAGATGACATACCTTTTGTGATGACACGTACCACATAGACAGATTACATGACTAGTGTGGCACTGTGATTATCAAAGGGGAGCCTACTGTCCACCTGTGTCCCATGTTCCCTTCTGATACCTTCAGTGTTAGGCAGGCTACCACCTATGTGGCAGTTACTGCGTAAGGTGTTTTTGGAATGGGGAATAGCACTGCAGTATCAACACTGGTGTTCAGTCCATGCCTTGGACAACAGGCACCTGTTGTAGTACACATGACCCCGTGTCTCCCTCTCTGTCTCTCTCTCTCTCTGTCTCTCTCTGCATATATATATATATATATATATATATATATATATATATATATATACATACATATATACATATCTATCCATATCTATCCATATCTATACATATCCATACATATCTATATATAAATCTATATATATCTATCTATATATATCTACATATATCTATATATATCTTTATATGTATATATGTATATATCTATATATAGATATATAGATCTATAATTCTATATATCTATATTTCTATATATCTATATATATGTATGTATGTATATATATATATATATATATATGTATGTATATATATATATATCTAGATCTAATATATATATATATATATATGTATATATATATATATATACATATATATATATATATATATATATATATATATATATACACATACATCTAAACATCCATTTCTGTACATATAGCTGCACATATAGGCACATATACTGCCCACCTTTCATGGTGGGAATGTCAATTATGCAACAGTTGTGAGACATACGGTTATGTAATATTATTGCACAATGTTGAGCAGAATGCATTCTGCTGTCCTCAGGCCATATAGCTGTAGCAGGCCTCACTGCCTGTATCTCAGTCCCACAGCATTTAATCACCAGATGACATATACCGGCAATGCTTGCTGTCTGCAATGCCACATACTACAACCTACATACATATGTGCACATAGCAGCCTTCAACAACATACATATGTCCAGCCTTCACTAACAGTTGCAGTATGTTCCTTGCCCTATGCAAATGTGCATGTATATATAGATACAGACTGCTGCCACATATGGATGATTCACAGTATGTAGGGTACCCTTCAGACACATCTTTCGGATGTCAGCAAATACATATCTATTACATACCTTACATTTGTATTCCTCACCTCCGTCTGTTGCAGGTGTTGTATTTTTTTTTTTTGGTTTTGGTTTCCTCTGTTTGTTGCTGTTTGTTTTCAGTGCCTGTCTCCTATTGCCTGTTTGTATCCATCTGTCTGTCTGTATGTTTCTGTCTCTCTTGCTCTTTCTCTCCCAGTTGGTGCAATGATATTATTGCATGTGTAGACAGCAGATACAGGGTGCTTTTCAAGGTATCTGCACATGTGCATGTGATGGCCTCTGCACCAATTGGTGCCCACCATTTAGTAATTGCATGCAGCCTGCTGTGTGGTAATTGCAGTTCTTACTGTGATTTCAGGACACTGCTATAAAATGATAGGTTATATAGGCGTAGTCCTTTCAGTTTTGCAAGGTGGGGACCATGCTTGTTTGCTGTGGACACTGTTGTCTCAGTCAGAAGGTTGGTATATGTCTCATATCTGAAGCTGGGTTGTAGCCAGTGAAATTCATGTTGTACTGAAACCTGACTGCTGCTTCTTCCAGTACACTCTTCTCAGTGTGTAGGTTTACTTACACCTTCTAATGCTAACACTGGATACATGGGAGTATGTACTTTCTTTTTGAATTAGAGAATTAACTGGCATACAACAGTAGTTATTGCAATGTACTCCTATGGCTTTCCTATTTTCCCTTTACATTCACTCATTGTAATGCATGTTATATTTCTTTCAGCACCAAGTTATTGTATATCTGCTGTGGCTTAGTGGTACATCATGCAGACTGGTGAATCCAAGGTGTGGGGTTTGAGACTGACAAGGGTATTTTATTTTGCTGCTGAGCAGTAAAAGGGCCCTGTCATATAGAGTGACTGAGTCACTTTTAAGCAGTTGTAAGCGGGTTTGCGTGGGTTTGTGCGATGCTTAGCGATGCTTAGCTAACCACACACAAACTCACACTCACGCACCCCCACTAACTACTGCTTAAAAGTGCTTACTTCCGCTAAACCCACGCTAATTTCTTTGAAAAAAAAAGAAAATGGAGAGATAGGAAAGTGGTGAAAAAGGGGGCACAAAGAGGGAAAGACAGGAGGGAAACCAGCTGGGATTTGCAGGAAGGATGTAGGGAAGGCCCATAGCTGCCCATTTCTTTACCAGCAACAGCTGTGCATATGTTCATCATTTGGTGTGAAATTTGCAACCTTCCACCCCTGAGAGAGGGGTGAGGACAACAGAGTATGTTGTATTGACAATTATAATTATCAGTTTCCATGTCCGGTGGACATGTGTGCGAAATGGGCAGCTATGTATGGGGCGTAAATTTTTTGTGGGAAAAGATTGCCCTTTTTTTATTTTTTTTTTCAGGTGAGAGTGGAATGTGAAGTAGGGGATGTAGGTATATTTGGGGAGGTAGGTTGGGGAGGTAAACAGACAAGACAAACTAGATGCATACAGGGGCAGAATTTGACACATGGGGTGGGTGAACACAATTGACGGGGAAGGTTGTTTGGAACTCGCAAGCCCATGAGCCCACAGACGGTAACAGTGGAACTGAGATCCCCACCCATGGGCAGTCACCACTGCACCTTCACAGCCCTGAGGGTGGCTGTGCTGGGGGCTGAGTAGGATGGGCAGACTCACCTGAGAGACGCACCACTCTCGCCTCAAGCTGGCATAGGAGATCAGCGACTGAACACTGGATCTCCCTACACACCACAGCCCGGACCCTTCGAAGGGTGACAGGTGGCCCTTCTCCACCCACGCTTGCACGGGGGGGATGAGCCCCATCCCCTGCAGCGCTTCCACCTGAAGGTGGCACAGGACCAATGGAGGAGGGGAGCCTGGGCTGGGCGCCGGAGCTGCTGGTGCCAGGTGCACTCACCAACTGAGAAGGGACAGGTGGGTCCGCTGGGACCGGCCTTCCCATACGTTCTGTGATTAGGTGTGTTTAATTACAACATAAACAACAGCATTCCAGATTAGTTGTAACAGCATGCAGTAATATTCTCATTAACCCAACACACCAAGGTTCCAACAGTTGAACAGCAAGCATAACACATGCATATATTGAACAACAGTGGATATTCCAACAGCATGCAGGGATGTTTGGTAGCAACAGGCCACCATGAACGTGGTGTTTGAACAGGGCACATGCATTAACATCGATGCAAATATTTACAAAACAATAGGACATATGTCCCAACAAATATTTAAGATTACACATACCCATTGAGGTGTGGAATTGCATGGTTTATGCACAAACAGTAGGGTGTAGAAAAAACCTCAGTTAACAACTTAAAAACACTTTTACTCTACACTGCATTCCTAGTGACTGCAGGTGTATATTCCCTACATGTATTATTACACTTGCCACCATGCATTAGGTTGTGTAGTGGTTTGGCTAGTTCAATATATACTTGACCTATATCTGACATACTAACTGTTCAAGATGCAGATGTTACTGCTACTTATTTCATGGTAGCATTTATATTTCTTTATCTACATATCTGGATGTTTTCACATGACATTTTCACTTCAATTTGTACAGAACCCTGCATTTATTGAAGCACACTCACATTTCTGGGGAACATATTAGCATGCTACTCATGTGCCAGATTTACTTATGCATGCCAGCCAGTAACTGACTGTTGAGGACTGTATATATGCTTCACAGCTACTAGCACTTCCATCACCAACTTTAGATGGGACTGTAGAACTCTGGGTTGCCAGCACTTTCTAACACAGTACTATTTGTATAATGCAAGGCTACAACAACATTTCAAACTAAGTGACACACACACAGTCCGGGTTTTAAACCTTTATTACTGACATTACACACTTTTCCACAGGCTCACTCCTTTATTTGTTATAACAGTGCATATGGCAGACATATTCAAGACATATTATACCTTTATTAATGGGTTAGAACACACTTTTTCAGGCTCAGTCACTTATGTTTTATGACAGTACCTGCAGAGATTTTATTCCAGACATATGTTATCTTTCTTAATGGGTTACTACGCTCTTTTTCTAGCTCTATGAATTTTCGTATGACAGTACATGCAGAGGACTTATTCAGGCCATTTTATGGCTGTAGTATTGTACTACAACACTTTATTTCATGCTCTCTCCCCTGTTTTATATAACAAAACATGCACAATAATCACTAACCTGCCTGGTGGCGCAGCCTTTGCAGCCTATCAGCATAGGCTTCCTGATTCGTAGCACGGTCACCTGCAGCTGCGAAGTAAATGAAGGGATATTGAGACATACCTATCCATTATACAAACTCAATTATCAATTCTTACATACTGCATACCATGGCTGCATACTCAGTCGTGGGGCATCCTGCATCCCACGGGCCTCCTGGATCCATTGGTTCAAGCGGTCCTGCTTCCATCTCTTCAGGTCTGCATGGTGGTGATGAACCTGCTCACTGGTGCGAGGAACGCCTGTGACACTGGTGAGGTCATGAGCTAACCGGTTCCAAGCCTCAGCCTTGTATTCCGTCCCTTGGAACTGGCCCTGCAGGAGTCTGGACTCATGACGGTGGACAAGGAGCGAAACCATGTATTTCGATTCCTCAATGCCCGAACGCTGCACTCGGAAGCGTGAACTCTCTCCTGCACCTGCCATTCTGACTGCAAATGTGAGCTACAATTAGTTATGGCGAGTATTCCCGCCTATGGGGCTTAAATATGCTGCATTTCCCACACTTTTTTGTGATTGGCCATTTTTGAGAATTCTAAGCTGACTGCAGACCTGCTTAGTAATGGTTAATTTACCATTTCTAAGTATATGTATGCTAATAGTGGCTGTTTCTCTGAAGCTGTCATGGCTTAGTGGTTCTGTACTTTGATTATGATGCACAGGGTCCTGAGTTCTAACCTTATCACTCTTTTATTTTAATACTATCTAGACACGCTAGGGGGTGTGGCTGCTTTTAAGCAACTTAGCTCTACTTTGCTCCCCGGTGCCCTACGGTGCCCTGGTTGGTGCAGCGCGCACGTCCACACAAACACATTGTGCTGGGTAAAGCACTATTAAACTATGGGCACCTCTGTTTAGCTGGGTAAAGCACTATTAAACTATGGGCTCCTCTGTTTAGCTGGGTAAAGTGCTATTAAGCTATGGGCACCTCTGTTTAGCTGGGTAAAGTGCTATTAAACTATGGGCACCTCTGTTTAGCTGGGTAAAGCGCTATTAAACTATGGGCACCTCTGTTTAGCTGGGTAAAGCGCTGCTTAACGGCAGGCTATTATATATCTGGATCCTTTAAAATATATATTTTGTTCACTGATACATTGGCCATTTCACTGCTTTTAATAAAATTGTAATCATATATGTCTGGTATTATTTGAAAAACTGATTTAAAACATAAATAAGAAGCGGAGTGGTGGGACTCGAACTGTGAACGTCTCCTCTTTGTGCATACGCTCTACCATTACACTATTGCAATTTGGTGTGTTTTGCATAAACATTCTTTCTTATGCTCTTCCATGTCGGAATTGCTAACTGTAGCTAAGCAATGGGCACACCGGCACACACACGCACAAATACGGGCAGCTATATCGTGGATTTAAAAAATAAATAAATAAATATTTTACTTTTTATAACTGTGATGGGGGTTTACAGTGTCAGGGAGTGTGGTGTTGGGTGCAAGTACATTTAAGCAACCTCACTCTTGTGTGTTGACATTTTGCTTTTACTACACTTGCAGGGGCTTGGACATTTAGACTGCACGGCAGTCAGACACGCCCCCTGCTTTCATACTCGGTCCATGTAAGAGTTACGGTTGAGTCAGCGTACCCTCATGAATATCCCTGGCATGCAGACATCATACCGTTCAACTGCAACCTCCGAGTAAGACTTATTAAGTCTTACATGGAGGATTCGTGAATCCGGGGGAGTGTCTTTTCAGGGGTGGCAAGCCACACTGTACCACCCATACCTCCTGCTAATTATTTATACCAACCCTGATTGTACTTTTGTGGGGAAAAGGGCAAATTCCCTGAGCTCCAGTGTACTGTGATCTCAGTACAAACAGTTCAACTTTTCAAAATGTTAGTCATATGTTCTTGACTACATGAACTTCAACACAGTAAAAATTTGAAAATCTGAACCTGACCCAGTTCAGACTAAAAGTAGATAGAATATTGCAAATGGTCATTCAGGAAGAAAGAAGGCCTTCCATGTCAGCTGAGATACTGAAATTCTGCCTGCCTGTTTTAGGATCCGTATGTCATACTTTAGCTTTTGAAATCAATGCTATTTTTATCATGCACATTCCTAGACTAACCAAAATTACCCATCAGTTTGCACCATGGTATGCAACATCACACATGTGCATACTGATGTAAAATTTGCAGAAAGGTGCATATGAAGTAGGCTAAGCTGGACTTCCCAACAAAACTCATAAAGGCCCTGGTGGTCATTAGCCTAATATATAACTATCAACCTATAAGATAGAATCATCTAGTGGGAGTGATGTTAGTAGAGTCCAGTTGCAATGTCTCAGAGTCTGAATGAAAATGTCTTTGTTGAAACTGGTAAGGTTTCCTACACAGTTTCGGTGCTGGCCCTTGGTAGTTTTTAAAGAAGTCTCTTATTATGTAGGTTGGATGTTGGTTGCTAAGTTTATCATGAGTATTCAAGACATTTTTTTCAGATTAGTGGATAGTATGCAGTCCAGAGTGCTAGCTATGCTGGGCATTTATTCATATATTGTTTGTCATTTAATAACTTGGGCTAGACTAAGTAGCTTGATATGTAAGTGGAAGGTGCCAGTATCTTGATCAGACCAGTGCATGCTGAGATCACTGAGAAAAAGTGTTTCTTACTTTATACAGCTGTTTATACAGATGGGTATATTATCAGTGGTATTAATATTGCTTTTATCTGGAGGTATGTATGTATGCACCTATACACAAATTGCTTTATGTAAATTTAATTTAAAATGAGTTGTCACTTGGTCTTATGAACCAAATTTGGGGGTATGGGGGTATATTGTTATATCTAGCATATTAAAGAACATAATAGCTATCCTTCCAGGATGTTTAGTGGTTTGGGCATTTCTTATTATGTTATATGCTGGTGGTAGTATTTCATTTTGGTAAATCAGAGTGCCTGTGAGTGAGCTGGCATTAGATAAACATGTTGGCTGAACTCTGTTATTCCAGAGTGGTTTTATTAACTAAGATTTTATTATAAGCAAAAGTACAATTAAAGAAATGAGATAGTTTAATTTTCAATTAAGCAGGTTTGTTTTTCATTAGAAGAAATGCAAAATTATGTTGAAAAGTGAATAATTTCATGACACAGTTTGAGATGGAAATTAGAAATTAAAAAGTAGGTCTAAAAATGTGCATATACTTGTAGGACACTCCATTATATTTAGTTGCATTTCAGATCAGCTAAAGAAAGGAAAAACTATTGGCCTGTTTTGGAAATATACCACAGAGTTTTATGATAGCTGTATTTCAAATGAGTGCAAGTAAATTGGAATTCAACCAGTGGAAATCTTCATGACTGTCTTCTTGCTGCTGGGTTTTAATTCCATGCCAAGTACTTTCTGCTTTTGATCTTCATAAGCAGTCTAGCTACATAAATTAGAAGATTGAGATTTTGTAGATCGAATGTCATGAGTTAATGAGAAGGGAAGATAAAGTCAGACCATGGCAGGACACTGTGGGCATCAATGGTTGTGCTCTAGTGCTGGAAATAAAAGTTCTGTAGTTTAACTGTTAGATTTATGGATTATAGAAAATTATCAAACCATTGCAACAGTGCATCTATAAAATCTAGATTTAATCCTTTGTTATACTAGAGTGTGGTCCAGAAAATCAATGACACATTTCAAATAAATATAGGTTATCTAAGAAGGCCAGAGAATCAACTGCTGAAAAAATATTTAGTCATAGTATGCAGGACAACTTCTCAAAGGCTCACATTTCACTGATCCAACAATAATTATGCACAACCCACATGTTTCTGGCAAGTATTGGAGACTGTAGTCTCCACTGAAGAAATGAGACGTAAGCAAAGTAGACCAAAGGAAATGTGAATTTTCTGCCACTGGACATTAGTAATGTGATTCAATTCAAAACCAGGTTGATGAACCACTGCCAGTGTAGCACAGAGGAATATGGCTGAATAAGGCTATGAGCTGCTAGCAAGCGTCATGCAGTTGTCCTGTGTTAGGCTGGCCAGCGTCAGTCAGTCTATGTATTTTAGAGCTCATAGGTAGTAGTAATACTAAATGACAGAGATCTAATAACTGCTTTATTATGCTTGTTCTTCAAATATCAAAGTGCTCTTTTGTATCCAAGAAACAATATTCAGTACATACACACACACACACACACACACACATGCACACATGCGCGCATGCACACGCACACACACACACACACACACACACACACACACACACACACACACACACACACACACACAATATCAGTACAAGGGAGTATCTTACTCTACCTTTCAGTTTAGCAATAATCTAGCCTATGATTACTTCTGATGCAGATTTCTGTAAACTGAAAACAAGTCACCCTATTCCACTCTGAACAACATTAACATAAATGAAAATCTCCAATCTTCCTTCTGCTGACTTCATATAAAATAGATCACATCTAATAGTATAAGTGCTAACTGTGATGTGAGTGCCTTATAAAATTCGGCTATGATGCTATTAGCAGTATGGCTTTTATTAATGTACCGCTTGCCTGAGACTGTGATTATGGGATGCATCATATGAAGAATCTTCTTTTCCACACTTTTTAATTACTAGTTTATCAGCGCTAGGTCTCCACTGCATTGAAAATTACAAAATGCTTCATAGCAGACTTGAAAGACATTAACATGATCAACGTTCCCACCTTCACTATATCATTTTCTTCATTGACTGCTGTAAATGAGTGTTTAATCCCATAATAAGTGTGAGCTGGAGTGGCAGTTTTCTTTTTTTCTACAGATATGCTACTATTTTGTCTTCTAAATTTATATCATCCTATGTTTTATATTAAAAAGTCTCACTGCTTCCTTGATTTATTTTACTTTGCCTGCCCTATCACCAGTAACATTTGATTATTTACTCTGTTTTGTTCTATTTTACTGCTTTTCTATTTGTTCCCTTTTATTATCATATAAGTTAAGTTATTGTATATAAATATATCTTTGTGGCATCACATTTCCTATTTTATGTGTTTGTTTTCCTTGTTAGATTTTAAAACATAGTATACGTGCATACTGACCTGCTATAAAATTGTGGATTTTAATAACAAGTTAAGATATTGTTACTTTTTTTCTATAATAGAATAATCTGTTATTTTAATGATCTTTAATGATCAGACCAAAGGACCCTCACAAAATCTACAGGTATCCTTTTGTAAGTCATGTCTAAAGTACAAAAGAATAACCTATGAGAGTGACATTGCTTTTCTGTTAATCAAACCTTAAAACAAACTGCAGACATTCTTGTCTGTGGCAGTAATTTTTTTTCGCATAGCTGACAGTAATAATCATTGACCAAGTCCATTCCTGTATCAGCCTCATGTGATGACTACTGCACTAAACCCCCTCAACAAATGAACAACACAGTACAGTTAACGTATTTTGATATACAAGGATATTCTTCAAAGAGGTTGTATACCACAATGATAGTAATAACCTGCTGGCAAAACAAAAAGATTTGTATTAAAAACTATGCTTTATATACCAATATATACATTCATAACCAGTGGAACATTCTCTTTCCTTACAAGAAATAACCTTAGCCCCTCCATAGTTTTGTCTGAATTAAATTACAGTGAAATTTCAACATCTATTTATGTTTCAGTTTTAAATCTTTCCAGTCTCAGACCCAAATCCTGTACTGTGTAGGTCATTTATAATTATTTTAAACTCCCTGCTGAAGGAATATATATTCAGTGTAATATATATATCTACCTCTCTCTCTGTCTCTATATATATCTATATATATATGTGTGTGTGTGTGTGTGTGTGTGTGTGTGTGTGTGTGTGTGTGTGTGAGTGTGTGTGTGTGTGTGTGTGTGTGTGTGTGTGTGTGTGTGTGTGTGTGTGTGTGTGTGTGTGTGTGTGTGTGTGTGTGTGTGTGTGTGTGTGTGTGTGTGTGTATTTTATATATATATATATATATATATATATATATATATATATATATATATATATATATATATATATATATATATATATATATATATATATATATATATATATATATATATATATATATATATAAATTATGTATTATCCCCCTTTCATATAAAGTTATTTAAGATATTTTTGCTGGAAGGTGACAGGCTCTACTTTAATACATTACATGCAATCTGTTTCAATAAGGAAAAACATGTCGTGTTTACAGGAACAGTATTCTCTTGTTAAGACATAATTTTTCGGATAAAGGAACATAGGAATAATATACTAAGCAAGTGATCATTAGCTGCGTTTCTGGATCTGTCACACAGTATGATAGTAATTGCAAAGAACACTTCACATTACATTGGGCTGCTTCTGCCATTTGGTACTCCTCATTGGGGTTATACCTCCCTGAATAGGTTGGGACAGTAAGGATCTTACCACACATGCCATGCATTATGCTGCATCAAACCTTACAGAGTGATGTAACTATTATTGTTAAATAAATAAAACGATCATAACCTGGTGAATAAAAGAAGAAGCAAGATATTACTGTGAGGATAAGAAAAGCAAACTGAATTATGACATCAGGTGCTAACCTTTTTTTGCTGTTGTTTCTATGTTCTTTTAGTCTTTGTGCCTACTGACCACCATGCTTCTCCCCCATCAGAAATGGCTCAGTCAGTTCCTCCCAATGGAAATTCCACCCAGTACTAGAGTAGTAGCTATCCAGAAGGAGTCATCAATCAGAAAGCTATGAGAGTGCTTTGTGTCCTCAAAAGCATCCTGGCAGTGACAGCTTTCAGGAAATGTCCTAATCCCAGCCCTAGACAGGGAGACACATGAGCCATGTCACTGCAGAGGTCCACAATGTCCTGTCTATGTGAGCACACATTTCTATACATCCACATTGAAGGCCACCACCAGAGTCACTGGACTAAATAGGCCTAAGCACCACACCTCAGGCTGCACTTTTGCATCACTAAATCTCTTCTAAGGGACATTGTGGGCAAACTTTCTCTCCACAAGATGAGCCCACCCACCCACTTTCTCTGCAAGAACTATCAGGTACTGAGGTTACTAATCTAACCCAGATTCCCTGGCCTGTAGTCAGGACTTTGTCCATCTACTCTACCCGACTTGGCACTCCAACTGCTCATCTTCATCAGTTGCTATGAGTCTATAACTGCTCTGCCTGATTTTTGAACCAGACTAATTAGATACAGTATTAATTACTTTTATTACTTTGAAAGACTGTGTTAAGAAAGCTCTCTAAAGAGATCAGTAACTTCCAGCTTTATTGTATTGTATATATTCAGAAGAAATCCTTGTTACAGCTTAACTAGTGGGTGCTATGTAGGTTTTATTCATTTATTTTGTTTTAATTAGTTGATAAATTTAAAGCTCCACATGTTTTTTTGTAAGTATTATCAGCTGCCTTTCATTTCTGGCTTTTCTGGTGACCTGGTCACATGGTATTTGGTTGTATCATAGTTTTCTTGGTGCGGAATTCAGCTCCTGGTTTTGGGTTATGAACTGTAATCATCAGTAATTTAGCAGAAAATCGAAAAGTTTACAGGTTATGGGGCAAAAATATAAAACACATCAGAGCCTCTTTGCAAAATTCTTGAAATTTGAGAGCCACGGTTGTCGTATATGGGAAGTTATGGCTCATGATAAATGGCCATACAGTATCTAAGGTCGATGCACCCATAGTGCTAAGCAGGTTTCCAGGTCAGGATACATTTCCTAACATGAAGCTGGCTATGCTTGCTCTTCTCTTTTTCTCACTATTGATAAACGTTCTAACTTTCTGTCCTATCAGACCTCACATAACATTTTCTTTGTCTAATATTATTATACACTTACTAATTATCTGTCACTGTGTTCATCACGAAATAGATTGTCACATTCAGATTTTCTTTTCACCATGGCCCCAAGAAGATGGATCTTAAGTACTTTCAGCAAAAGAAGTTGCCTCATACTCTTCCAAATCTTTCACAAGACTGTTACTGCAAATAGAATAAAAATATTTTTTTTTCTTCTAGAAAGTAAGAGAAAACTAGAAATAAAATGTAAAAATGTAAAAGATTCTGACAGTACAACACTTGCAATGTGATTTATCTCCATTTCAGAATGCATTTTGCAAAGACTACGGCAAAAGCTGCTTAAATAGAAATTAATTTGTCTTATAGAAAATCCAGGATTATATAATGGAATGTGTACTTTGAAAGACACTATCCACGGTGGTAATGCGGTAGTGTTGTTGCCTCACAACAAGAGGTTCTCCCGTTCGATTCTCGGCTGGAGTGCAGGGAGTGCCTTCTGTGTCGAGTCTGCATGTCCTCCCCTGGGGGTTGGGTGGGCATTTGAAAGAGCGTAAATAAATGTGCCTTCCTTGAAGGTTGAATGTCGATGCGGGGCAGGCACCTCAAATCATCATCAAAATCTACTGCCAATCATTAGCGGACCAGAGTGTGGCGATCCCTAACAGGGAAAAGCCGAAAGACAACAACAACTTTGAAAGACACTGCTAATACTTTGGACTCACATTTGAAAATGTTGTACAGAAACCTTAATTACGGAAAGGTAAAGGAAAGATTTGGACCTAGAAGCAAGGAGTATGAGAAATACTGACTGCAGGTTTGCTTGAAACTTACACATAGTGCTCTTTTTGACATAGTTCAGAAGACATTTGCTGATTATCCAAGGAATAACAGGGCTTAAGAATCTATAATAAATGAATGATCACACATATTGGATTTATGCAGGGAGATGGATGCTTTTACATCTAGATTTACAGATTTATTCTACTGGAAATAACAACAAAAGTAAAGTGAATTTGTATATTAAATATAGTAGTGATGTCAAACAGGTTTGTGAGATAATGAAAGGGAACTGGAGAACTTACCCTCTGATAATACCCTTAGAGAAATAGTAGGGGATAAACCTAATTTTGTTTTCAAGAAAAACAAAAATTTAAAGCAGATTTTATGTGATAGGGGTAGGGACAGGCTTGAGCTTCCTAAGAAAATAGGCACTTTTCCATGCTATCAATGTAAAGCATGTAAATTTGTTTTTTCAGGATTAGTTTTTGCGCATCCTGTTACACACAGAATATACGTACCCAGGTTGTCTGCTACTTGTGATATGCAAAATGTTATATATCATGCCCTGTGCATGTGCTGTGAATCATTCTATGTAGGTAAAGCTAATTGTAGGCTGAAGGATAGGATACTTTAGCATTTATCAGCTATACATTTGAATGATGCCGCGGCAGTGGTGCTGCTGTAAAGTTGTCGCCTCACAGCAAGATGCTGTCCGGTTCGATTCTCAGCTAGACCGTCTTCTGAGTGGAGATATGCGTGAATGAGCATACCCTCACTGAAGGTTGTGCATCAGGGATGGTAACTCGGCACGTAAAAATCAACTACTAATCATTAGCGGACCAGATTTCCACTGTGGCGACCCCTAACCGGGAAAAGCCGAAAGACACAAACAAACATTTGAATGATATACACAGTGCTTTGTTCCAGCATATTTACAAGTGTCCAAGACATTAGTTTAATTTCATGGTGTTACAGTCTATTCAAACTAGTAAAAGAGGGGGAGATTTAGTTGCTTATACGGAATACAGCGAAACTATGGTTCATTAACCTGGGTGCTGATAGAAACCCAAGGCTTAATGGTGTAGTGCCTTTAAAGCCTGTTCTTAAGAGGCGTAGACCTCAATTTTAACTTTAATTGTTAAATTAATTAAGTATTGTGATTCATTGCTTGTGTTTTAAATACTGTTCACATTTTTATGCTGTTGTCTAATAAAGGTTTTTTTTGCCTGAAAGCGCTAACCTTTTTCATGGATTAAAAGCTATGAGATTTTAGCCTGGTGGTCTGCTGAGTCTTCCTTCTTCTTGTGTCGAAGTTATATAAAGATTTAACTAGTGAAGTGTATAAAATTTTTGAATTATGAATGTCTATAGATAAGTTGTGACCTTTATAATTATCTTTTGTTTCATTTAAGTGCTTTTAAAATGCATTACATAATAATTATATATGCTTCCAGAACTCTAACAAGGTTTGCTGGCAATGTCCACATTTGATGGCTTACCCACAGATTGATAAACAAAGAGTTTTATATTAAACAAAGAACTATTAGATAGATAGTTGCATAACAACCGCATCCTAAACTGCAGTATTCAGTTTTACTAAATTGCAACAAACAGCTGTCATTTAGATACATTGTTGCATTTTATTTCACTGCTACATTTCCTAACACTGAAAACTGTGATTGCCATGTTCTATCAGCAACTGCAAATGCTTACTGATAATGCATACTTCATTCAGGGATCAATTGACTTCTATTCTAAAGCATGGGACATGCACCTTAAAAGCCAATGTTAAGAGAAGACACCCCTTCATCCCATATTCTTATTTTTTTATATAATCATTATTTATATATTGCATTGATAATTAGCTCATCTTGGCTACTATGATTTAATTTAGTTTTGTATTTCTTTTAAAATACTTCATAACACATGAAACTATACTAACTTTCCTATTTTAAGTAAACATTGCTCCAATTACAGAAATGTTTTCTTCTTTCATGCTACTTATCTGTAATTATAATACTATCTCTATAGTTGCATAATAGCTGTGAAGTTGCATTTCTATTATTTGGTTTGAAATTATGAAAAAAATAGCACATTTCTTCATATGTATTTATTTATTTATTTATCTGCAGTTTGTTAACCGAGGAAGTCCACTGGGCTGAGTTGAGTCCATTTTCAGTGCAGGCCTGGGGAGAAAAGCTCCAGAGTACAAGAAAAGCAACACAGTACAGGAAAAGTAACATTTTAAAGTAGAATTATATAATTACAAAAAATGGGTCATTAACTCATTGCAGACAAGTATAGAAGCTGAGAAGTGGAGGCTCAGGGCGAACCTCTGTACAGAATGTGGAAAGTAACATCATACATTAGCATTATACAGTTCAAAATTTATAATTAAAAATAAAAAGAATCCAGGCCACCAATGAAGGCAAAATCTTTTATAAAACCACACAGATAAGCGCTTTCGTCTTGGAGCAAGACTTCTTCAGATAATACACAAGTGCTACACATTACTTATAAAGCCCTCTCAATTGCATACAATAAAATTTTAAAGACACATGACTCAAATGCATAAATATTAAAAATGAAAAATAAATGCTTAACATACATTCATATAACCTTGTAAATAAGGATACAAAACATTACCCTTACTATACACTACTGAAAGTAATCAAATTCTAACTGCCTTAACTACTAAAACTGGCTTAATAGTTGCATATTCATTGAGACCAGGTGAAATATTAGACTAAGCTGCCATTCCAACTCTCTATTCAACAATACATTTTTAATATCACCACCCCTAAAATTGTTAAAACATTCAGTATTATGTTCTTCTTTTACTGGCTTTAAATTTGGTATTATTGATGTAATAAAAAACAATGTTAGGGGTGGTGATATTAAAAATGTATTGCTGAATAGAGAGCTGAAATGGCAGCTTAGGCTGAAGTCTAATATTTTACCTGGTCTCAATGAATATGTAACTATTAAGCCAGTTTTAGTAGCTAAGGCAGTTAGAATTTGACTACTTTCAGTAGTGTATAGTAAGGGTGATTTTTTGTATCCTTATTTACAAGGTTATAAGAATGTATGTTAAGCATTTAGTTTTCATTTTTAATATTTATGCATTTGAGTCATGTGTCTAAAATTTTATTGTATGCAATTGAGAGTGCTTTATAAGTAATGTGTAGCACTTGTGTATTATCTGAAGAAGTCTTGCTCCAAGACGAAAGCACTTATCTGTGTGGTTTTATAAAAGATTTTGCCTTCATTGGTGGCCTGGATTCGTTTTATTTTTATTTTGTGTCCAACTTCCATTTACAAAATTTATACTTAACCAATTATAAATATTGTTTTTACTCAGCAGTTAGAAAATGGATAAATTACAAGTTTAAGGCAATTTTTTTTACAGGATGCTAGGCAGGAGTTAAGGCACATGTAGTGAGGAATAAAGGGGTAGAGTAACGAATTAAAGAAGTTTCATGAGGGAAGGTTGTTAGAGGATCGGGTGCAAAAACAGTTCCAGGTAGAGGATAGGTAAGTGTGTATAGAAGATTTAAAAGTGACTGGGTTTGGGGTAGTTCTGAGGGATAAGGGGAGAGCATTCCACTTTTTAGTTAGGGAGAAAGAGAAGATAAGTTATCCAGGAGGTCATTTAGGCTTGTGAATCAGGAGCAAATTCTTATTTTAGTTCCTAAGGGCCTATTAGGGAGGTAGGTGGTGAAGCCAGAACTTAGGGAAGGGCAGTCAGAGGGTTTGAAGATGAGTTTGTGAGCAGTAGTAAGTTGTAAATAGTTGAGGTAATTTGGGAGCTCCAGCCAATTCAGTGAGTAAAGTTCTTTACGGTGGTGGGAGGTGTATTTGGAATTTGTTGCAAATTTAAATATCTTGTTGTAGCAAGCTTCCAGCTTGGCTTTTAGTGAGGTTTGGAGGTCAATAAGTAGATGGGAATGATACATAAGAGAGGTAGTAGGTAGGTGGAGGTGAGGGCTTTCCTAGAGGAGGAGGAGGTTAGGTATTGATTGTGACTGTAAAGCAATCCAAGTTTTTGTTGTTTTTTTTGATATTTTGTTGTACATGGATATCAAATTTTAGTTGTTCATCTTTGACTACTCCAAGCAGTTTTGTGTGGGGGGGAACAATTTATATTAGTGATTTATTTTAGCTATAGATATTGAATGTATCTTTGTATAATATAGTAGATTTGGATGAGGTGAAAATCATGATTTTAGTTTTGTTTGGGTTCAGTGCTAAGTGGTTGCACATCCTGTATTCAGTGCAGGAGACAGCAGTTTGTGTTTTGAGTAATAAATTAGAAATTGAGTCAGCTGATCAGACTATAGTTGAGTCATCAGCGTGAAAATTATGAATAAAGATATTGAATAGCAGGGGGCTGAGTATGTAGCCTTGTGGAACTCTGGTAGTGGTATTGAGGTAGGATGAGATGGAGTTTTTGCAATTTGATGGCTTGTTGCCTATCTGAAAGATAGCAAGAGAACCAGTTTATGGTGGTGGGGGAAGAGACAGAAGTGACAGAATTGTAGTCATAGAAGATGGGAGACAGTATTGAAGGCTTTTGAGAGGTCTAAGAGTATAATTGCAACAGTTTTTACAGTCACGAGCCCTGTTAATTTTGTATAGGAATGATATAAGTACAGTAGTTGTGCTGTGACCAGGTCTAAAGCTGTGCTGAGTAGGAGGTAAAAGGTGGTTTTGGGTGAGATGGGGCATAATCTAAGTGTGGCTACATTTTTCCAGAATTTTGGAGATTGGTGAGACGATGGCAATAGGGCGGAAGTTGGAGATATCATTGCTTTTGCCACCTTTGTGGAGAGGGAGAATGTAAGCCTTTTTCCACAATATGGGTACATAAGATTCCTGAATAGATCTATTAATCAGAATATTAATGGGGTAAGCGATGGCTTCAGCAGGGGCCTTTAGGAAAGTGGGTGGTAAGTTATCTGGAGCATTAGAGCAGGGTTTGGGCTTTAAAAGTAGTCTTTTTATCGTTACGGTAGAGATGGGTTTGATTGTAAAGTTGGTGGTAGGGAGGGAGAAGGGGGTTAGGGGAGGGAGGGCAGTTTATGCAGGTTGGGGGAGGAGTGTGAATTAGGAAGAGGGGTGTTGTTTATTTTGCTGTTATTAAGAAAGGTGGCAGTAATGTCAGCTCTGCAGTTTATGAAGAAAGAGCTAAAAATAGATATTTCCTGAGATGTCTTGGGATGTGGGCAAGGAGTTTCTTTTGTGCCTGGGTTAAGGCAAGAAAAGATGGAATTCCAGAATTTTTTGGGGTTTATTTTGTGGTTGGATTGAAGTTTAGTGTAGTAAGTTTTTTTTTTTTTTTTTTTATCTTTCTGAAATAGTTTCTTTACTTTACAGAGTTACGTTACAGGTTACAGAGTTGTTTAAAGTGCAACAGGGAGTCTTGGTTCATGTTTTTTTGGTAAAACTTCAGGGTTTTGTCTCTGAGGTGCATGAGATGTTTGGTGGGTTTGGTCAGGCATGGGGCAAGATTAGTTTTCTATTCTTTTTATGTGTAGTGGTGCTTGGTTGTTTAGTGTGTCCATGAAGGAATTATTGAAATAGTTGATATCATTATCTAATGGGTGCATTTTTTAGTATGTTCCAGTTTATCCTCTTAAGGATGTCAGAGAAAAGTAGTGGGTTGAAGTTACTTATGTTGTGAGTTTCCATATAGTGATGTTGGTGTTGTAGGGTGCATGGAAACCAGCAGATTTATGCTGGGAGATGGTCGCTTAGGGAATCAGGGAGGGTGCCTATATCAGATATTTTGTTGGGGTGGGAGAAGAGTATCCAGTCAAGTATTGACTCAGAGGAATAGTCTTTGGATGGTCTGGTTGTGGATTGTATGAGTTGGGTAAAGTTGAACAGATTTAGGTTGGTGGTTGAGGGGTTGGAGGTCAAATGTGACCAGATGATGTTTACTTCCCCTAGGATGAATGTTTCATTTTTTTATGTTGGAAGAGATCCAAGTGGGGATATCTTCTACAAATGGAATTTTGTTTCCCGGTGAAATATAGAGGGTTTATTTTTAACAAAGCAATGGTGATTTCTGTGTTGGCAAACTGGGGAATGCAGTTGGAGTATGATATTATAGGGAGTTAGTGAAGATTTTTGCAACTCCACCTCCTCTTTTACTGGGTCTGTCAGATCTGATGATTTGATAGCTGGGGGGAGGGGGTTCATAATCTTTGATGTAAGGTTTAAGGCAATAATGCAAGGTTGATTATGGGAGAGCCATGCATGGAAGTTAGGGATTTTATTACAGAGGCTTTCAACATTTAGAGTTACCAAGCAAAGGGATTTGTGGGAGTTGGACTGATGTGGAGGTATGCTGTTATTGCTTGAGGTCTGGTGGGGGCCAGAGTTGGGGGTGAATGTCTCCAGATAAAGTCAAAGTGGAGAGATAGAGTATGTAAGTAGGGTGTTTTTGCTTAGAGGTATGTTTGGAACTATTTATATAACTGGAGTTTTGTTTAAAGTAGTTAGGGGTAATGATGATTGTGTGTGTGTTTAGGGAAAGGTTTTTATTTTATATTGATAGAGAGTATTTGTAATTGATGGGAAGATATGTTTGAAAAGCTGGCAAGATTACTGATGGGGGCTGTGTAGGTGGTGGAGTAATGAGGTGAGAAGGTAAAGGATTTGAGGGCTGTTAGGTGTAGTAAAGGGCAGAAGAGTAGTAAGAGAATTGATTGGGTTCTAAGGAGTGTTGTATATGGATACATGTTAATATGGTTTGAGTAGGTATGGGAGTTTTTGGATTGTTTTCGAGGAGGGGTGGAGGTGTGTAGTCTGGAGATAGGGAGTTATTGAAGGAAGGTTTTAAGGGGAGAGTGTGAGTGGTGAGTGTGCTGAAAGGTTTTAGTTTTTTTGTTAGTAGTGGTTGGGCTAAGGGGAAGGGGTGGAGGAATGTTGAGTGGAGGGGAGGGCTGGGTGTGATTCGCATAGGGGTAAGTGGGAGGAGTACTGAGAATTTAAATGCAGAGGTACTGGGGGTCGGGTGAGATTATGGGGTAGGGTAGAGGAGCGGAGTGTGCCTGAAGTGCAAACAGAGTGGGATGTGTCAAGTCCCAATTTTCAGCATTGGGGGAAGAAAGACAATCAGTAAGCTATTACTTACTTAAGCTTTAACTTATTAGATTACTAAGTATGCTATTCTTTAGTAGTCACACTGCGGCTTTTCAATTTAGTGTGACAAATACTTATTATAATATGGCAGATTTTGGGGGAATACCATCTGGGTATCCTTCTGCGGGTTGTCACAGAGAACACAGGGAGTTTTAGGTTGCTTATGTCCAAGCACTAAACCAAGAAAACAAACCTTAAGCAGACAACAGTGGGGAGTAAAACTTGTGAAATGTTTGTGTTTGGGGAGGGGGAGAGAAACTAACTCTGTCCCGGTGATGCAAGAAGCAACAAGAATCAAGCAGACTAAACTGCAACAGCAGTAAACATTTAGAAATTCATACATACATTAACTCATAGATTTGAATGCTGCAGGTGACTGGAGAGACTCCATATAGCTGGGTAGCTTCTGAATGGCTGGGAGGATCTGGCAGGTGTTAGTAGTGGCTAATTGGCCAGATGTAGGTGTAAAATACAAAGAAGAGCAGAATGAGTACAAGGGCAGGGGAGTAAAGTTGTGGCAGCTTAAACTGGATGAGATGGAAAAATTGTACAGTAGCAAAAGTGTAAGAAATTAGAGGAATAGTCTGGGTAGGTTACTTATTTAGTTGATGGCTATCAGAGATACTGATTGTTTTCATTTTAGACTTCTTTGAAATGTTTGTGTACATATTTTCCTTTATCCTTTTTATCGGCATTTTAATGTTTCATTATATGCTTACTATCATACATCAAATTCAAATCAACAACATCCATCTGTGCATCATGCAACAGTTTTATAGTTATTGTCATATCCTATTCATCCAAGATGATCATGGATCAGTAAGCCACTGCAATAACCCTTCTTTAATTCTTTTATTTTTCAAAGTTAGTGATAGTAAAGACTTTTATCCCTAACATGAACAAGTTCACCTTAGCATCCTCCTTATTCCAATACCACAACCTCTAGCACTGGTCTCTTCTTT
The DNA here is from genome assembly GCF_019279795.1 of Protopterus annectens. Taxonomy (NCBI): domain Eukaryota; kingdom Metazoa; phylum Chordata; order Ceratodontiformes; family Protopteridae; genus Protopterus; species Protopterus annectens. The sequence continues at coordinate 723,432,030 of NC_056725.1, read as the reverse complement.
CTTTCCAGTCCTGAAAAGCCACCAGATGTGCATCTCCACTTGCAGACATTGAAAGTAGACAGAAAGGCTCTTTAAAAGTAGATACATCAGGCCAAACATCTAGACACTTAATTGTCAAACAATATGAATACCAATCCACACATAATTCCTACATCAAGGATTAGTATGAGATTTTACTCAGAAGCACAAGTTAAAAAATGTAAAAATCACAAATATAACATTATTATGAACAATAAAGAGTCAAATCTGAAGATGTTTTAATCATACTGCAACAATCTGCCTCACAAAGTCATTTATTTGTCTTCAGGAAAAAGATATAAAGTATGGGCTTACTTTATGTAAATTATGATGCCATCAATATGTTGGTCATGTACTCATGTAGTTTGGCTGCCTGTGTATTAAACAGCTTTAAAAATATATGTGATGGTGGTGTGATTTAGAAAAATCATGTGGAGTAATAAATCAAGCCTGAAGATAGTTGCATACCTACAAAAACAGGTACATCATAGAAAGAAATGTCAAGCCGGAAAACTGGTACATACTTCAAAAATGGATATAGTCAAAAGGTCTACCTTCACACATTTCCAGTCTTTTTTACCTGCCTTCATCCTTCCTCTCCTTACAGATTTTCATCTGCTTCCTTCTACAAATATTCTGACTACAGTTTTTGACTATGTCCTGCTTCACTGTTCTTACACACCACCCACCAGTGTAGTCCTACCTTCCTATCCTCACTCCAGCCTCATTCCTCTGGCTTTACAGTTAGTCTCCACTTCTTTACCATGTATACACCTCCATATATACACCTCTATCTTTTGCTGATTTGATTCCAAACCCTCTCCCACAAAATCTCACAACACATGTTACTGATCATCCTCTTCCTCTCCACACTACCAGTACCTTGTCTTGGACTTTCAGCTCTTTGCAAGTGCATCAGTGTCAGTATACCTTTTCTACAAGGCCGTTTCATTTAGTTTCTCTTACCATTTATCATGGCCCTCCACACCTTTCCTCTTTACCCCACACCTGACTCTCCATTATCCACTGGGTTCAGAAGTCTTCAGACACCTCTGTTGAAGCTGTAATCCCCAGCTATAGTATACTAAATTTAGTCTACCTCTTTGAACATCTTGTCTTACTCCGCCCTCTTCCTCATCATCTTTCCTCAATCCTTCAACCTCCCCTTTCTTACATATATCTTTTTCACATTTGCTACAACCTTCATATGTATTCATGTCTTCTTATCCCAAACTCTACCAATTAGTTAATGCTGCCTCAGTCTTTGGATACCGTGCCATTTAATGCACTGTTTACATGCTACCACTGTATATCCATCTACATCCCTTCCTACAAACCTCACCAATTCATTGCTTTGTCTCTGATAACACCATAGCAAATACTTTCTCTAATTTGTTGCTAAACAAATCCACAAAGGACTTTTAATAAAATCCAACAAATATTTCCAAACACACTAGAGCTGCCCAATGAAACACAAACAGCATTTATTTAATTTAAATAAGCAGTGTCTTGGCTCTGTGCTTTAACATTTATGGCATAGAGCCAATGTGCTACTTACCTCTACAAAATCTAGACCATTTGACTTTTACTGGACTTCTGTTTTTTTGGACATACTTCTACAATTTACTTATTTCCTTAATAGGATGATACTTTTAACTTCCATAGTGTCATCATAATACTTTAGTTGGTTAAAAAAGTTCCCACATATTCCTTAAGGAATCTGAGGTCCTTTCTGACATTGGGCCTAAGTTCTGATTTCATCATTCTCTTTCGGCTTTTCCCGTTAGGGGTCGCCACAGCGGATCATCTCTTTCCATTTCTTCCTATCCTCTGCATCTTGCTCTGTCACACCAACCGCCTGCATGTCCTCTCTCACCACGTCCATAAACCTTATCTTAGGCCTTCCTCTATTCCTCTTACCTGGCAGCTCCATCCTTAGCATCTTTTCCCAATATACCCATCATCCCTCCTCAGCACATGTCCAAACCAACGCAATCTCGCTCTCTTGCTTTGTCTCCAAACTGTCCAACATGAGCTGACCCTCTAATATACTGATTCCTAATCCTATCCATCCTAGTCACACCGATTGCAAATCTTAACATCTTTAACTCTGCCACATCCAGCTCTGACTCCTGCCTTTTTGTCAATGCCACTGTCTCCAACCCATATAACGTAGCTGGTCTTACTACACTCTTACTGATACCCGTCTGTCACAAATCACTCCTGACACTCTTCTCCACCCATTCCACCCTGCCTGTACTCTCTTCTTCACCTCTCTTCCACATTCACCATTACTCTGAACTGTTGATCCCAAGTACTTAAACTCCCACCTTTACCAACTCTACTCCTGCATCCTCACCATTCCTCTACCCTCCCTCTCATTTACACACATATATTCTGTCTTAGCCCTGCTGACCTCATTCCTCTGCTCTCTAGAGCATATCTCCACCTCTCCAGAGTCTCCTCAACCTGATTCCTACTCTCACTACAGATCACAATGTCATCTGCAAACATCATAGTCCACGGGGCCTCCTGTCTGATTTCATCTGTCAACCTGTCCATCACCACTGCAAATAAGAAAGGACTCAGAGCTGATCCTTGATGTAATCCCACCTCCACCTTAAACGGATCTGTCACTCCCACTGCAGTCCTCACCACTGTCACACTACCCTCGTACATATCCTGTACCACTCTTACATACTTCTCTGCCACTCCCGGCTTCCTTATACAATACCACAACTCTTCTCTAGGCACCCTGTCATATGCTTTCTCCAAGTCTACAAAGACACAATGCAACTCCTTCTGACCTTCTCTGTATTTCTCCAACAACACTCTCAGAGCAAACATTGCATCTGTAGTGCTCTTTCCTGGCATGAAACCATACTGCTGATCACTAATCATCACCTCCCTTCTTAACCTTGCTTCCACTACTCTTTCCCATAACTTCAAGCTGTGACTAATCAGTTTTATCCTCTGTAGTTACTGCAGCTCTGCACATCACCCTTATTCTTAAAGATAGGTACCAAAACACTTTTTCTCCACCTCAGGCATCCTCTGACTTTCCAAAATTTCAATAAACAATCTAGTTAGAAATTCCACTGCCATTTCTCCTAAGCACCTCCATGCTTCCATTGGTATGTCATCTGGGCCAACAGCCTTTCCATTCTTCATCCTCTTTATAGCTGCCCTTACTTCCTCCTTGCTAATCTGTTTCACTTCCTGATTCACTATCCCCACATCATCCAACCTTCTCTCTCTCTCATTCTCTTCATTCATCAGCCTCTCAAAATACTCTTTCCATCTACTCAACACACTCTCCTCTCTTGTGAGTACCTTTCCCTCACTATCCTTTATCACCCTTACATGCTGCACATCTTTCCCAGCTCTGTCCCTCTGTCTTGCTAATCGACAGGTTTCTCCCTCTTTAGTGTCCAATCTCTCGTACAACTCTCCATATGCCCTATCCTTAGCTTTCACCACCTCTCTTTGCCATCGCCTCATCTCCTTATACTCATGTCTACTTTCTTCATCTCTTTGACAATCCCACTTCTTCTTCGCCAGCCTCTTCCTCAGTATACTCTCCTGTACTTCCTCATTCCACCACCAGGTCTCCTTATCCTCCTTCCTCTGTCCAGATGTCACACCAAGCACCTTTCTAGCAGTCACCCTTACTAGTTCTGCTGTAGTTACCCAGCTATTCGGTAACTCTCCACTGCCTCCCAGTGCCTGTCTTAACTCTTCCCTAAACTCCACTTCACAATCACCCTTTTTTAACTTCCACCATTTAATCCTTGGCACAGCTTTCACACTCCTCCTCCTCTTCTTGATCACCAATGTCATTCTACATACCACCATTCTATGCTGCTTTCCCTTGCCACCACTTTACAGTCTCCAATCTCCTTCAGACTGGCCCTCCTACATAATATATAATCAACCTGTGAGCATCTTCCTCCACTCTTCACCCTATGCTCCAGCCTCTTCTTGAAATACGTATTCACCACAGCCATGTCCACCCAAAATCCACAATCATCTGACCTTCTGCATTCCTCTCCTTAACACCATACCTACCCATAACTTCCTCATCCCCTCTGTTCACTTCACCAACATGCCCATTAAAGTCCGCTCCAATCACTAGTCTCTCACCCTTGGGTACACTCACCACAACTTCATCCAACTCACTCCAAAATTTCTCTCTCATCCATCGCACACCCAACTTGTGGAGCATATGCACTAACAACATTCATCATTACACCATCAATTTCGAGCTTCATAAACATCACTCGGTCAGACACTCTCTTCACGTCTAAAACACTCTTGGCATATTGTTCCTTTAGTATAGGTTCATAGGTTCATAGGTTCATACTAGGCTATCTGCCCGAGGGCATTTATAAGCCTAGCCCATAGTTTTGTGGCTTACGCCACCCCTTTAGTTTGGAGAAACTATGCCCATTATTTTGCTGTGCCTCTGTCGAGCAGTGACACTGAGGTAACCCCTGGGGTGTATCTGCGATCTCCCATCCATTGGTCAAGATTCCTCTTGAACAAGGCCAGCGAGGTGCTCTGCCTCACATAAACCGGGATTTTGTTCCACAGCATAGGGAGTCTTTGGGTGATGAATCTATCCCTCCAGCACGTCCTATTAATAACCGTGTCGAGGTTTAAGTCTCCGCCCTTGTGGCTCTGAGGGATCTAGATTTTTTGAGATGAAGCATGTTTATCAAATCTGGGTTTGACATGGCCTTGTATGTCAGGCATAGGTCACCTCTGAGCAAGCGGTAAGCAACTGAATATAACTGGAGTTCTTTCAGTCGGGCAGCATAAGACAGATTTTTGAGACCCTTTATCCTTTTGGTGAGGAACTTTTGTGGCCTCTCCAGCTGCTGCAAGTGTCGGGTCAGATACATTCCGGGGGCATTGTACTCGATCATTGGTCTGATGAGTGATGAGTATAGGGAGACTATGACTTCCCTTGATCTAGATGTGAATCCCTTCATGATAAGGTGGGCAATGTAGAAGGTCCTCCTAACTAATTTAGCAATATGAGTGTCGAATGAAAGGCTACTGTCAACCTGGGTTCCCAGGTCCCTAATAACTTCTTCTGTGTTCAGGGATTGCCACCTATATGGTAGCTAGGGTAACCTTATTTTTCCCGAAGGGTATGACTATGCATTTCTTGGCATTTAACTTTAGGCCATGGCTCTGGCACCAGTTATCCGTTTCTGTGAGACCCTTCTGAAGGATATCTGTGTTGGATGTGTTTTCAACTGCCCAGTTTGCAGTCATCTGCAAACTTTGTCAGCCATAACCCTCCTGTGTTTGCTTGTACTTCAGAAAAGTAGATGCCAAACAAGAGTGGGCCCAGGACTGAGCCCTGTGGGACACCACTTGTGACAGGCTTTGAGTCTGACATGGTGCCAGCAACTCTGACCCTGTGGGTTCTGTCACTCAGCCAGTTTGCAACCCATCTTGTAATGTATGGGTTTACATTTAAGTTGATGAGTTTTTCAATGATACCTGAGTGAGGTATTGTATCAAAAGCCTTCGCCAGGTCTAGGTAGACTGTATGGACTGCCTTTCCCTCGTCAATGGCCTTGGTGACTGTTTCAAAATGTCAACCAAGTTTAAAAGGCATGATCTGCCTTTGACAAAGCCAATCTGGGTTGGATCCAAAGTCTGCAAGTTCCCTATGTCTTTATTTATGAGATCCATTATGATCCTCTCCATGGCTTTGCAGATAAGGCTTGTCAAGCTAATGGGACGGTAATTTCCAGGGTCGGTGGAGGCACTGCCTTTGTGGAGTGGGACCACAGTCGCGCCACTCCTGATCCGGAGGTGAGACTAAGAATTAACAGCTGTCCTAACTGTGGGTTTAATTCCTCGTTGAGTTCATGGAGCACACAGCCGGGGACACCATCAGGTCCCATGGATGCTGTGTTCTTTGCCTTGGAGAGAGCAGTTCTCACCTGGGCGTTAGAGATGTTTGGGGGGCTACAATCATTTGGTATAGATATCTCTAAGTTCTGATTTAATAGTGATTAAATCGGTGCTTTAGTATTTAACACACCTGAATCATTTTATTAAAAGATTTACATTTTTTCACTTCATCACATTTTATAGCATTCTAAGTTAATTAGAGAATTTATAGTTTCTTTTCTACTGCAAGTTTTTTCAGTATGCAAAAATAAACACTGCTATGCATTGCCATTTCATGGGTGATCATTTAAATATATTTGTTTTCTTGGTATTGGTTTAACTTTAACAGGATTTAAGGTCCTTATCTATCTATTTATTACTGTTTCATATTCACATTTCTTTTGTTTGCACTTGTAAATTAGATCTGCTGCATTTTCAGATATACATCTTACTTCTGAATTCATTATAAAATATATCTTGTTTTTCGATTACACCTATCTTTATTCATACTTAAAATTGATATCTCTTGCTTATTTTATCTCATATGAGCAGTGATTTTTTTTTCTCCTGCATACAGTGAATGGATACAAACAATCATTGCTCTGGCTAATATTTAATTTAGGCAATAATTTTGCTCTCACATATTTATATCTTGAAGATTATTCTTATTTTTCTAATATGTGTGTGTATGTTCCTGCATTGTACATTTATATCTTGTAGATTATTCTCATATTTTTATTATGTGTGTATATATTTATGGTATACTTACCAAGTTATATTTTTCTGACAATATGGGATCTTAGTTGTTTATAGTTTGATAATTTCTTTAATGGGTAGGATATACTTAATTTATATCTTCTTTCTAGACTCATAGATTCCTAGGCAAGTACTAGCCTAGCTGTGCTTGTGGGACAGTTTAAGCCAAGCCAATTTCCCCGAGGTGAGAATCAAACCCTGCACCTTTGCCATCCCATTCATATTTTATAGAGTAAGTTGTTGTGGGGGAGGTCATTGCATATTAGAGTAGAGTAGATTTATTTCTGCATTAACTATTTAGATGAGTGCTATTTATTTTAGTGTGTATAATATACTGAGTTTTCTTTGACCCTGAGCCAAGTCCATGACGTTGGTTTCATAGAAGGGCACCACAGCTTATGCATTTCATTCTTTTCTGTTTCTTTCTGTGCTTTTCTCCCAATTTTAAATTGATATGTGCATCCTATAATTTCAAGGCAGTATTTTTGTAAAGTTTTAATTAAATGTAATGGTAATTCTGCAATGTTCCTAATTTACTGTAATATATTTAATTTCATTTATTTATTTATTGACATTTGTTGACCTTGAAAGTCTGACTGGGACAGGACCCCATTTTCAGTGGAGGCCTGGAGAGAAAAGCTCCACAAACACATTTATGATTGCACGGTATTTTACAAGAATTTACAGAGTTTACAGAAATTATAGCACAATACAGTATAATATAACAAAACAGACTAATAAATTGTGGGTCGTTACAATACCAGAGAGAAAAACAGTAATTTACAAGATATACACACACACACACACACACACACACACACACACACACACACACACACACACACACACACACACACACACACACACAGTCCTTTTTGTAAATATTGAAATAGGTTGAAAGGTTGAAAGTTAAGAATGGAAAAGATCACTAGAGGGGTAGTGTTAGGTTGAAAGAATTAATAAAGGGAAAGAAAAATCACTAGTGGGGTAGTTTAAAAGGGGTGAAAGTTTAGAATGATAGTTAAAGGAAAACTCCACCCTAGAACCAAAAAAATAGATTTTCTCCACTCCATTACTGCTCTCCGACCCACTGCAACACTTCAAAATCACTCCAAGTGCTCTACTTGCAATCCCAGCCCACCTTCCACAACACGGCCACCAATGGGGCCCGATGCATCAACATGATCCTGCTCCTTCCCAACCTTCCCTCCCACAATGCCCTGCATGACTCATGCCAGACACAAGGAAGCAACCATGAATTCCCATGCCACCACCACACAATGTGCACCATGTCAGTCAACATCATCCTCCACACCCTCTGCAAAATGACTGCCTCCCCCTGTCCCCAATCACCCTCACCCATGTTTGGCTCAAAATCTGTTTATGACATTTTCATTTTATGTTTTAATCAAATAAACTGAGTGCCCAAAACAAGCCTGTTATTTTCACATCATACTTCAGGAAACTCATATTTTGGAATTTCAAACCTATGAAATAAATAAGTACAGACTAAACATAAAGTATTAGAAGACAACTGTTAAAAATATTTTGGCAGTTACAATAATTAAGACATTCCTGCAAACTTAAATATAATACTGGCCTAGGCTTAACTGTAGGTCTTGTGCTAGAAAGACCCTGCAACCACAGCTTGGTATTTTGTGATTCACAAACATGTTTTACACAACAAGGCAAGACCTGTTGTCTGTGAATTTACATATCTCTGAATTGCAGTTACTACACTGCTACTCTTCTACGCATTGGCATTCCCTCCCCAGTCACCTCTCCATACACTTGTACATAAAACACACACACACACACACACACACACACACACACACACACACACACACACACACACACACACACACACACACACACACACAATCAGCTTCCATACCTGTACCTGACCTGTCTTAATCCAATCACCATCTCAAAGTTGGGGCTGTTATGGCAATTTACTGTGAAGGAGTCCCTCCCTGGTGTCTATTTTTCCCACCCCCTCAATTCTAGTGCTATTTTAAGTACAATTAATGCACAATTCCTTAGACTAATCTCTGGTGGCTAGAGTTCCCCCCCAATCCTTGTACTGTTTTACATTCCATTACTGCACAAGTCTTTAGAGTAATTTCTGGTTGTTAGTGTCCCCCTCCCTCAGACCCTGATCCCTGTACTGCAACTAGTGCCATCAAAGCACTTAAGCAAATGTATCCCTGGAGACTAGTAGTTCTCTACCTCCAATCCCTATACTGATGTTGGTGCTATTAGGGCACTTCATGGATGAGTTGTCCCTGGTGTCTAGTGGCTCACCCTACTCCCAATCCTCATACCATGGTCACAGTGGAACACAGAGTTTTGGCCATATTCAGTACTGCAATGTGGTGGGGCCAGCTGTGCTGGTGTACAGAGCTGAGTAATTTCTTGAATTGCTCAATGTGTATATGCCTTCCTAACGGTAGTTCCAGAAGTGAGAGCACATTATGAATTTGTCTAGACCTCTTCCCCGGAATGCCTCATTCAGCACAGCCATGGAGCCAACCCTATGCAGTCCTACATAGCATCATGTAGACCACAGTACAACACTGTGTTAGAGCCCTTGCTGAATTATCAAAAGTTGAACACAAAGTGTACACAGAGGTGTACATGTCACAGTACCTTCATAAATGCCCCCATTGTCTTTTTGAGACTGGAAAGGTGAGTATCAACCCTTAGAGAAGACTTTAAAAAATAACTTTATGAGGCTGTATCTGCCTCAGCTACTCCTTTTGAGTTAATGATGGAGTTTGCAGTATCTGTCAACATAATTATCAAAATTATTTGATAGCAATCCTTCAGAAATTTCTAAAATGTTATTTTAGTCTTTTTGAGTGATATAATTCTGTTCTTAAAATGAAGAGGAAAAGAAACATATTAAATTACTGTAGTATATATAATTATAGATTTTACAGAACTAATGAATAGTTTTTAACTTGGCTGATCCTTTCCTAAATAATTTAAATATTTTATAGTTCCCATAAATTTATGCTCCTTTACTAACATTATTTCTAATCTTTTGCACTTTGATTGGATGAAGAATATACTAACCGAAACCAAATTTTTGTCAGATAATTTGGTAATTATAAGCTGTAATGCATCTATCTAGCCTACATTCTGGTTTTTCATGCATACTTCTATCCCATGGAAGTAGACACAAGGAAAATCTATGTGTGAAATATTGTCTCAGCTGCTGTATTTGCAAGGTAAGTCCTGAACCTAGAATGCATTCTGTAATAATATTACGGTATATCCTTGTATATCTTAACTTGGTGCAGTAATGAAGTAAATAGTGGTGGATTTATCCAGAAAGTGCCTCAACATGTACTAGCAGACCTATTTTACTGATAAGTGTCCATCACTAATGTTTTCTGTCTTATTCCTCACCTTTTTCATTGCCCTTTTTGCATAATGCGCTGCATAGCACAAATAGTGTATGAAGGTAATGGCTGTGTTTATCGGGTTTATGCAAAGCACTGCAAACCACCTATGAAGCAGAAAGTGAAAAATAGTAACCTGATATATTCAATTGATGCCCTTGGTCATCATGAAAACCCAGCCTGGAGTACAGATTGTATTGGCTTCTAGTACAGAGTGTACAACCTTTGTTTTACTGCTGTGAGATTGCAGTTTACAGCAATGAAGTGCAACATAGACAACTGTCTCCTCAATAGTCTTTTGGCAACAGGTATAAGTGTAGGACTGGCATAGACATAGCCCTGGGTTTGAATACACTATATGCCTTATAGTATTATCTTTACTGACATTGACAATGTTCCTTGCATTTGCACACTGCTTACCAATGCATGGACAGATGTAACTCACATAACTGTCATGCAGATCTGATGCTCACTGCACTATGGAACTATATATATGATGCTGTCTTATTACTGTTTATTGTCCATTTCCTTTGTATGACATAAACCTACATGTGGAAACATTAGAAGCTCAGTGCATATTCTAAGTATATGTCATATATTCACAATACAAATATGGGTTGTACATCCCCCTCACAATCAGTACAACCCTGGGGGCTCAATATTTCATACACACAAAGATCAACCAAATTAAAAAGTGTAATATATAATGTTGTGTGCTTCCTCAGGACAGGGACAATTGGTGATGGTGACAACCTTGATCTGCTAAACTCAAACATCAAACTATGCTCAATAAGGGTACTTGTGTATTTACATAGCTAGGCTTCTAAAAACCTAGGATACAGTCTACAGTTAGGCTACTGGCCTCATATGAACCTATGAATCTATGTGTCTAAGTAGGCCTCCCAATGTGTTGTCCCCCACAATGGCTGCTGATGTCATCTACCATAAGTTAACCTGCAGCCATATAAAAGTCAGATTGTGCCGTGGTGCTTCTGTTGAGTACCGTGTTCTATAGTCTGTATACTTAGGTATGGGGTCTGTTCTAACTGCAGTCAACTGTGCGTGTGTGTGTGTGTGTGTGTGTGTGTGTGTGTGTGTGTGTGTGTGTGTGTGTGTGTGTGTGTATGTGTGTGTGTCTAGCCAGAAGAGAAAGTGTGTATCCTGCAAAATCAAGTATTTTGATACTTGCACCTGCCTACACATCCATTTCAGGCAGGTCTCCTACCTTCTTCTCTCCACCATGCACTGCTGAAGTCATCCACTATAAGTTGACCTGCAGTTATATAAAAATCAGACTTGCAGCTTGGTGCTTGCGTGGAGTTCTGTGCTCTATAGTCTATGTACTTACATAGGTAGGGGTTCTGTTTTCACTGCCGTGAACTGTGTGTGTGTGTGTGTGTGTGTGTGTGTGTGTGTGTGTGTGTGTGTGTGTGTGTGTGTGTGTGTGTGTGAGTGTATGTGTGAGTGTGTCTTCAGCCAGAAAAGCAAGTGTGTATCCTGCATTTGCCACCCCCAATCCCATAAATTGACTGTATTTTGTTACTTGCACCTACCTACACATCCAGTTCAGGCAGGCCTCCTACATTCTTCTCTCCAACATGATGTCATCCAGTGTAAGCTGACCTGCAGCCATGTAAAAGTCAGACTTGTACTGTGGCACTTGCCTATAGCACTGTGTTTCATAGTCTGTGTACCTTAGATAGGTAGGGGTTGTGTTCTCACTGCAATCAACTAGGTGTGTGTGTTTCTCTGCTCAGCAGAGTAGACATGCTATCCTACAGTTACTTCTCCAATGGCATGGCTTGGTAGTCTTTTGATACTTGCACAAACCTAAATATACATGTCATGCAGCTCTTCCAACCTCTTGTCTCCCACATGGCCTGCTGATGTCATCCACTATAAGCTGACCTGCAGACATGCTAAAGTCAGACGTGTGCAGTGGTGCTTACATATAGTACTGTGTTCTGTAGTCTGTGTACTTAGATAGATACGAGTTCTGTCCTCACTGCAATTAACTGTGTGTGTGTGTGTGTGTGTGTGTGTGTGTGTGTGTGTGTGTGTGTGTGTGTGTGTGTGTGTGTGTGTGTGTGTGTGTGTGTGTGTGTGTGTGTGTGTGTGTGTGTGTGTGTGTGTGTGTGTGTGTGTCTGTGCTGTTACTTGACATTACAGAGATCCTTTTCCACCAGCATGTGGGACACTATCACCATATGCTCAACAGACAATGCTGATGTACCACCATATACACATTAGACAATGCTGATGTACCACCATATGCTGAACAAACAATGCTGATGTATTCAGCTGCATCAGATTATTGCATTTACAGCCATCCCACCATGGCAGGACCAGACACTTGCCCGAAGCCCAGGCAGACTTCACATAGGTTTCATGAGAGGTTACTAGATTACTGGCCCTAGGGCCTTTATAAGCCTAGCCATGTTATACCATTGTTCCCTTGTTGACCATTTGTACGGTCTATATTTGCAGTGCAAGTGTATGATCATCACAGACTGTCCTTATCTAAGAGGGACATGGGTAACAAACCTGGGTAAATTTACATTCTCCCATCCAGTTGGCTAAGTTATGCTTAAATAGGGTCACTGAGGAGCTCTGTTTTATGTGAACTGGGATTTTTTTCCACATTAGTGCAATCTCTGGGAGACATATCTGTCGCTCCAGCATGTCCTGTTAATATTGCAGGCTAGGTTAAGATCACTAGAGTGAGTGAATGTTGTCCCATGTGACTTGGGGATGTGCAGCAGGATCTGAGACTGCTTTGTAGGCCAGGCACATGTCAACTCTCAGCAGCCTATAAGATATGGACTGCAGTGACAACATATTCAGTTTGCCCTTGCAGGCCATGTGCTGCAGGCCCTCAATTGTCTTGGTGAGAATGAGGTCTCTCCAGCTGCTGCAGGTGTCTGGTGAGGTTCATGCAAAAGAGAGCATTATACTGTATTACTGTTCTGATCAGTTTGATTACTGTCTGCTAATACAATTCTGAGATCTGAATTTGATGGCATGTCTTTTGATGTGCACCATAAGTTTGTACTGGAAAACATTAAATAGAAAGGATATAAATTAATGACAGACATTGCAGTTCCTAACTTCACAACCCTTACAAGAGAATACATTAGAAAGTACTGTCATGAGGATGCTATACACTGTATCATCTGGCAAGACAAATATAACTGACAGGTACAATTATCAGTTCAATAACAAAAAATGTGATTATACTAGGCACTAATATATACACCCTGTGCATCAGACACCAAGCTTTTGTATCTCTGAATCCAAATGAGAGAAATCTGGGATATGGCACAGTTATCATCATTTGCATAGGGTGCTGGGGGGGGGGTGGGGGCAGATGCTTAAGGTTGACACAAAAGTTCTGTGAGTGTGTGTGAGGGAGAAAATGAAGCATGCAGGCTGTGTGTGTGTGTGTGTGTGTGTGTATGTGTGTGTGTGTGTATGTGTGTGTGTGTGTGTGTGTGTGTGCGTGTGTGTGTGTGGTGGTCCTCCATGTGTAAATGCACATCAGACAGGTGTGAGCCACGCATGGTAGAGGTGGCAGTTCATTATTCTCACCCCAACCATGAGAACTGGCTCTGTCAGGAGCTGCACTGTCACATCCACAACCAAGGTCAGATGCTTTGCTGCTACCTGAACATGACTGGTGTCTGCTGGACATGCTTCCTTCAAGGGAATGCCCAGGACCACAACCACATGGCCTGCCACATCTGGGTGTGGTCAGCACACTCACCAATGGATGAGTGGAAGTACTGCCACTATGGGAGTGTGATCAGGAATGGCCACATTGGCTATTAGCAGATGTGCATATATTTTCATGTTTTATTCTTGAAGAGCTGGATAGCTATGGTTCTTTCCTACATCCTTCCTTCACATTCCTGCCTTGCTTTCACTTTGTTTTTCTCCCTGATTGCTCCCCATTTCACCAGCTTACTGCCTTTCCTATTTCTTTTCTTTAAAGCATAAGTGTGCAATGGTGGGCATAGTGCACTAATGTGCGGCTACTGTAAAACTAGTTGAAGTATTATATAGCTGGATTGGAAACCAGTACCATCTAGCCATATTTTCGACATTCCATACCAAGTATCACATTTCAGAGTTTGGATTTACACATAAAATGATTTGACACTGTTAACATACACATGGATTCGAACCAAGTACCATCTAAACAAAAAATACATGTATCACTGTATTTATGGTTTCTTGTTGTTTTATTTTATAAAACCTTTATGGATCTTGCCACAAAATATTGTATGTAACTTTATTTTAAAGTTTGATTTCAAAGGTAATTATTTAAAACAACCATGCACAATACTGACTCACAATTTTAAACAGTCCTCAGTAATAGCATTTTTAAATTTCAGTTTTAAAATGCTTGCCTTTATCCTTACAAAGCATAGACAAATAATACTTTCTTTTCAAGTTGGGTTTCATATCATGATGTCAAAAAAAAAAAAAATTAGATCTCAGATCTTGAATATTGATATTTTTATGTTGTCTAATTTTCATTCAGCTTTGGCTATCATAGGTGATGCATCCAAAGCATATAGTATAGTCAGCTATTATGGGTCTATATTACATGATCGAAGCTTTAGTTGGTTGAGTAATGACAGCGCAATCACTAAATATCAAAAACGCAAAACCGCGAATGGCAGTTTCCACGCAGGGAAACAATTTGTTTGGCTGTTACGCGGATTTTGCTCTTCCTACAATGTGGAGTGATCTCATAGTTGGTAAATTTAGTTAGGGGGTGGGGGGCACAGTCTCCCACATCAGGGGGTGTGGTGTGTGAAGCCCCCCCCACTTTTTTTTTTTTTTTGGGACTATGGCATTGTTTCCCTGCATGGGTACTGCCATTCGTGGTTTTGCATTTTCGATATTTAGTGATTGAGCTTTAGTTGCTTGACTAACTAAAGCTTCAATCACTGAATATAGACGCGCTATTTTTATTATTACTATTGTTATTGTTATTATTAGTAGTAGTAGTATAGTAGTAGTAGTAGTATTCCTCTCCTTCACAAACCCAAATTTCCTTTTGACTGAATTAATAAGTGCTGTCAGTACTTTTTAATGATAATTCCACAGTAATATATTTACACCATGTTAATTCTCCACATAAGCAGCAAAATATGGACTGGACAGGTATGGCCATTATACTTGTTTACATTTAGAATCCCTTTATTACTTGTTACAGAATCACCTAAATGTGGTAGTTTTTCCTTAATATTAAGTATTTAAGAATTATATTATATTATAGATAGATATAATGGTCACAAGAGCAAACTCTCATATGAGTCAAAAGTTTTAGTGATGTAAAAAAGTGAATGCTAATTTGACTGCACATTTTTAATGGTGATTCTGCCAGCAACCTTTTGTATGAGATAATCTTGCAGTGGGATACATTTTGGTTTGCCCAGTTTTCAATTCACTCTAAAATGATCATTCTTTTTTCATTCACTCTTTTCAGTTTTTTGATATTTCATGAGAAAATTTATATCTTTCTATGTATATATATATATATATATATATATATAGAGAGAGAGAGAGAGAGAGAGAGAGAAGTGCATGTATATGTATTACCTGCTCAAACTCAGATATTCCATTTATCTCAGCTGTAATAAAAATGCATACTGTGGTATCCAATTGTAGTTCAAATATTGATAAATCTAACACTTTCTTATTAACTGATCATTATTATTTTATTCATTCTGTTTCCTTTAAATCCGTTGAAAGAACTACATCTCCAACATACTCTGGTTTGACATTACTTTCACTTTGTTTTTCTCCCTGATTGCTCCCCATTTCACCAGCTATCACTTTTTTTGCTTTCATTTTAATTGCCCTGGGCTGCCACTTTTTCGTGGTTAAGATCACTAGAGTGAGTGAATGTTGTCCCATGTGACTTGGGGATGTGCAGCAGGATCTGAGACTGCTTTGTAGGCCAGGCACATGTCAACTCTCAGCAGCCTATAAGATATGGACTGCAGTGACAACATCTTCAATTTGCCCTTGCAGGCCATGTGCTGCAGGCCCTCAATTGTCTTGGTGAGAATGAGGTCTCTCCAGCTGCTGCAGGTGTCTGGTGAGGTTCATGCAAAAGAGAGCATTATACTGTATTACTGTTCTGATCAGTTTGATTACTGTCTGCTAATACAATACTGAGATCTGAATTTGATGGCATGTCTTTTCATGTGCACCATAAGTTTGTACTGGAAAACATTAAATAGAAAGGTTATAAATTAATGACAGACATTGCAGTTCCTAACTTCACAACCCTTACAAGAGAATACATTAGAAAGTACTGTCATGAGGATGCTATGCACTGTATCATCTGGCAAGACAAATATAACTGACAGGTACAATTATCAGTTCAATAACAAAAATGTGAATATACTAGGCACTAATATATACACCCTGTGCATCAGACACCAAGCTTTTGTATCTCTGAATCCAAATGAGAGAAATCTGGGATATGGCACAGTTATCATCATTTGCACAGGGTGCTGGGGGGGGGGGCAGATGCTTAGTGTTGACACAAAAGTTCTGTGAGTGTGTGTGAGGGAGAAAATGAAGCATGCAGGCTGTGTGTGTGTGTGTGTGTGTGTGTGTGTGTGTGTGTGTGTGTGTGTGTGTGTGTGTGTGTGTGTGTGTGTGTGTGTGTGTGTGTGTGTGTGTGTGTGGGTGTGTGCGTGTGTGTGTGTGGTGGTCCTCCATGTGTAAATGCACGTCAGACAGGTGTGAGCCACGCATGGTAGAGGTGGCAGTTCATTATTCTCACCCCAACCATGAGAACTGGCTCTGTCAGGAGCTGCACTGTCACATCCACAACCAAAGTCAGATGCTTGGCTGCTACCTGAACATGACTGGTGTCTGCTGGACATGCTTCCTTCAAGGGAATGCCCAGGACCACAACCACATGGCCTGCCACATCTGGGTATGGTCAGCATACTCACCAATGGATGAGTGGAAGTACTGCCACTATGGGAGTGTGATCAGGAAT
Organism: Protopterus annectens; assembly: GCF_019279795.1. Classification (NCBI taxonomy): domain Eukaryota; kingdom Metazoa; phylum Chordata; order Ceratodontiformes; family Protopteridae; genus Protopterus; species Protopterus annectens. The sequence continues at coordinate 723,414,903 of NC_056725.1, read as the reverse complement.
GGCCACATTGGCTATTAGCAGATGTGCATATATTTTCATGTTTTATTCTTGAAGAGCTGGATAGCTATGGTTCTTTCCTACATCCTTCCTTCACATTCCTGCCTTGCTTTCACTTTGTTTTTCTCCCTGATTGCTCCCCATTTCACCAGCTTACTGCCTTTCCTATTTCTTTTCTTTAAAGCATAAGTGTGCAATGGTGGGCATAGTGCACTAATGTGCGGCTACTGTAAAACTAGTTGAAGTATTATATAGCTGGATTGGAAACCAGTACCATCTAGCCATATTTTCGACATTCCATACCAAGTATCACACTTCAGAATTTGGATTTACACATAAAATGATTTGACACTGTTAACATACACATGGATTCGAACCAAGTACCATCTAAACAAAAAATACATGTATCACTGTATTTATGGTTTCTTGTTTTATTTTATAAAACCTTTATGGATCTTGCCACAAAATATTGTATGTAACTTTATTTTAAAGTTTGATTTCAAAGGTAATTATTTAAAACAACCATGCACAATACTGACTCACAATTTTAAACAGTCCTCAGTAATACCATTTTTAAATTTCAGTTTTAAAATTCTTGCCTTTATCCTTACAAAGCATAAACAAATAATACTTTCCTTTCAAGTTGGGTTTCATATCATGATGTCAGAAAAAAAAAAATTAGATCTCAGATCTTGAATATTGATATTTTTATGTTGTCTAATTTTCATTCAGCTTTGGCTATCATAGGTGATGCATCCAAAGCATATAGTATAGTCAGCTATTATGGGTCTATATTACATGATCGAAGCTTTAGTTGGTTGTGTAATGACAGCGCAATCACTAAATATCAACAATGCAAAACCGCGAATGGCAGTTTCCACGCAGAGAAACAATTTGTTTGGCTGTTACGCGGATTTTGCTCTTCCTACAATGTGGAGTGATCTCGTGGTTGGTAAATTTAGTTAGGGGGTGGGGGCACAGCCCCCCACATCAGGGGGTGTGGTGGGTGAAGCCCCCCCACTTTTTTTTTTTTTTTTTTGGGACTATGGCATTGTTTCCCTGCATGGGTACTGCCATTCGTGGTTTTGCATTTTCGATATTTAGGGATCGAGCTTTAGTTACTTGACTAACTAAAGCTTCAATCACTGAATATAGACGCGCTACTTTTATTATTACTATTGTTATTGTTATTATTAGTAGTAGTAGTAGTATAGTATTAGTAGTATTCCTCTCCTTCACAAATCCAAATTTCCTTTTGACTGAATTAATAAGTGTTGTCAGTACTTTTTTAATGATAATTCCACAGTAATATGTTTACACCATGTTAATTCTCCACATAAGCATCAAAATATGGACTGGACAGGTATGGCCATTATACTTGTTTACATTTAGAATCCCTTTATTACTTGTTACAGAATCACCTAAATGTGGTAGTTTTTCCTTAATATTAAGTATTTAAGAATTATATTATACTACAGATAGATATAATGGTCACAAGAGCAAACTCTCATATGAGTCAAAAGTTTTAGTGATGTAAAAAAGTGAATGCTAATTTGACTGCACATTTTTAATGGTGATTTTGTCAGCAACCTTTTGTATGAGATAATCTTGCAGTGGGATACATTTTGGTTTGCCCAGTTTTCAATCATTTTAAATTCACTCTAAAATGATCATTCTTTTTTCATTCACTCTTTTCAGTTTTTTGATATTTCATGAGAAAATTTATATCTTTCTATGTATATATTTATATATATACATATATATATATATATATATATATATATATACATATATATATATATATATATATATAGAGAGAGAGAGAGAGAAGTGCATGTATATGTATTACCTGCTCAAACTCAGATATTCCATTTATCTCAGCTGTAATAAAAATGCATACTGTGGTATCCAATTGTAGTTCAAATATTGATAAATCTGACAATTTCTCATTAACTGATCATTATTATTTTATTCATTCTGTTTCCTTTAAATCCGTTGAAAGAACTACATCTCCAACATACTCTGGTTTGACATTTGCTAAAAAATAATAGTTTCTTAGCTAGTACAGTTTCTAAAAATGGCTTGAGATAAAAGATGATGTAGCTGCATTAATAAATACACTTTGTTTTCTTTCCTTTTCAAAGTTGCTTTTGTTAAAATGAACATTTACCTTGAAAATTGTTAACACTTGAACTCTTCTCTTGAAGTTTTCCAAATATTTTTGCACATCATGTAAAAAGTTTTATAATGAATTTCCTTTCTCAAGTTTCCCCATGCAAGTTAGTCTAAAATATGAGCACCAAAAATTGTAGATAGTTTAAAAATACCAGTCTCATATTTATTATTAGATTTCTTGTTAAACATAATAAGATCATCAACTATCAACTGAAATAACTCTGCCAGGGCCTCTTTATAGATTAGGTACTAAATTATTTAAGTAAATTTAATATTAATACTACTTTACTGTTTTATATCCCAGGTAAGTTTCAAAGAGATTAACAATATATGAATTTATGCTGTTGTTAAATTGTGCTATTTGTCAAATGTATTAAATTTATTCCAGTCCATTATGGAAAAAATTACCAGTGTTTGACCTCAGATCATTATTTTCCATTTACTGAAAGGATGATCATAGGATCATTGGAAGTTACTAGGCTATTGTCCCTGAGGCCCTTATAAGCCTAGATAAGAGTTTAGTCCATGCATAGACAGCAGGGACATGGGTGGAATCCCAGGGATGTATTTTGTATTTCCCATCCAGTTTTCCAGATTGCAATTAAAAAGGGGTAAAGAGGTACTCTGCTTGATATGGAGAGAGAGTCTATTCCACAGATGGGGGAGTCTCTGGGACACAAATCTGTCCTGCCAGCAAGTCCTATTGATGTTACAGACCAGGCTGAGGCCGCATATGTGGGTTACCCGAGTGGAGCTTGACTTGTGAATATGCTGCAGTCCCATCAAGGCAGTGTCTGAGATCACCTTGTATGCTAGACAGAGTTCACCTCTGAGGAGTCTGTATGAAACAGAGTAGATGGGATAGAGCTTTTAGCCTATCTGTGTATGGTAGATTTTTGAGGCCTTGGATTCTCCTGGTGAGGAACCTCTGTAGTCTCTCCAGCTGCTGCATGTGCTTTGTGAGGTACATGCCAAATGGGACGTTGTACTCAATAATGGGCCTTATAAGGGAAAAATACAGGGATGATATGACCTCCTTGTCCCTGGATGAGATACCCTTACTTATGAGGTGGGCCATGTAGAAAGCATTCTTTACAATGGAAGCAACATGGTGGTCAAAAGTCACGCTGCTATCAATCTGGGTGCCCAAATCCCTCTCAACTGACTGCATGCTTAGAAGGTTGTTATTAATGTGATAATCTCTCCCCAAAGGGGATGATGATGCATTTTTTGTACTCAGCTTGAGGCCATGTTTTTGGCACCAGTCATTTGTTTGGGTGAGACTCTCATGGAGGCTGTCCACATCACTAGGGGAATTGATGATAGCTCCCAGCTTGCAGTCATCTGCAAACTTGGTCAGCCATAGCCCACTGGTTTTGGTCTGTACCTCAGAAAAGTATATCCCAAATAACAGAGGCCCCAAGATTGAACCCTGGGGTATGCCACTCAATATGGGTCTACTGCTTGAGGTGGCTTCCCCTATTTTGACTAGGTGGGTTCTTTCAGTGAGCCAGTTGGCTACCCATCTGGTAACATATGGATTGATGCCCAGTTGAGAGGGTTTATCTATTATGCCTGAGTGGGGAATAGTGTAGAATGCTTTGGCCAGGTCAAGGTAGATGGTATGCACTGTCTTCCCCCTCATCCATGGGTTTGGTGACTGCCTCAAAAAAGTCAACCAAATGTAACAGACATGACATCCCCTTGATGAACCAAACTCTGCGGGATCGAGTGTTTGGAAGTTGCCAATGTCCTTGTTATTGAGGTCCATAATAATCCATTCCATGGCCTTGCATATCAGGCTTTTTAGGCTGATTGGTCTATAATTTCCCAGATTGGTGGACGCTCCACCTTTGTGTAAAGGGATGACAGTGGGTCCTCCACTCAGCTGGGACAAAGTCGGTACTCAGGCTTTGGTAGAATAGGGCACCTAATGCTGCTGCAAGTTCCTGCCTAAGTTCATGTAGCATGCAGCCTGGGATGTTATCAGGTCCTATGGAGGATGTATTTTTTGTCTTTGAGAGAGCAGTGATGACCTGATTCCTAGATATAAGGGGAAGGGGACAGACACTGGGAATGTCCTGATTTACTGATGGGGGGACAGAGGGGTGAATGTATCACTGAATCTGTCAGCCAGCACGTTTGCTATATCTACGGAATTTGTATATGTGGTGTCCTTGACCAACAGTTCTGAACAGATCTGGGTGCTACCTTTTAGATTACGGGCATATGTGAAGAAGGCCCTATGATTGTCTCTAGTAGATGTGGCCAATTTTGACTTGACATTTGCTTTGTAGGATTTCACTAGTGGTCTTATTTGCTTGTTTAGTCTAAGGAGAGATTGCTTCCAACTGGGCACCTGCTCCTTCTTGGTGCTGAACAGCAATTTTTGTCTTTTGTTATAGAGTTTATTTACTACAGATGTCCACCAGACAGGTTTACTCTTCCTTGCAGAGGATGATTTAGTCCTGTCATGTATTCCTGATTCCATGCATCTGCATAAATGTTTGTATAGTAATTTGGTATAGTTTTGGATACTGGTGCCAATTCCTAGAGAGGGGGAGGAGCTGTGAAGCTGTTTATACCATCCCACAGGAGGCTGTAATCAGCTTTGGAGAAGTTTTTTTGATTGACCCTAGCTAGAGGGGGGGTTGGGGGAGATGGTGACTTTGAACGTGACCGCTTTATGGTCAGATCTTACAAGGGAGGATGATACTGCCAGGATATTGCAGTAGTTACTCATGTTGGTTAATACCAAGTCCAAGATATTATCACTTGTTGTGGAGGTATCAACTAGTTGTTCTAAAGCATTTGCATTTACAAAATCGAGGAATCACTGGGCATTTGTGTTCTGGCAAGAGTAGTTCTTCCATTCTATGTTTGGGTAGTTAAAGTCACCCAGTATCAGGGTAAAGGGTTGAATTTTGATAGAGTCGAAGAGGTCAAGATAGGCAGTTTGGGCATTTGGGTCAGATTTGGGGGCCAGTAGCTAGCTATGATTTGTATAGGGGTCTTGTCAATAGTTAACTGCACCTGGAGTGTCTCCTGTGCATCATACTGTTTGACCAGCCTGGAGGTGTGTGTATCTTTAATATATATTGAAACTCCACATCCTTTGGCTTTACTACCCACATTTTGGGACCTGAATATATGATAGGATGAGTAACCGGGTAAGGCTGGGGTGCTCTCTGCAGCTTTGAACCAGGTTTCTGTGACTGCACAGATGTCAGCATTTTCAGGGTTAGGAATGCTTGCAATGAGTGCAGTTTCATATTTAGACTTCTAGTGTTTAGCAGCATGACCTTTAATTTGTGTTTTGTTGAAATGTTTATGTTGGTAGTTTTCACCTCATCACTTTTCCTAAAAAGGGCACTATAGGGGAGGCAAGAGCCTTTGCCAGAATCCTGAAGCCCAGGTGAAATGGATGCAGGCCATCTCTGGCAAAGCATTGTGGTCTGTCGATCATATCTTCCCAGGCTGTCAGGTACTGGATCCCCCTGGAATGACACCAGAAACTAAGCCAGTCGTTAAAATCTTTTAAGTTATTTGCTTTCCGGACCAGTTAAGGTGAGGATGTGCAATATCCGCTCAGTACCATGGGAACCCATTTTACTTTCATTAATCTTCATTCCTGATGTGCATGCTACCATTCCTCCTTGTGAAGCAACTTCTATGTGAAAGACAGTAAGCAAATAACTCTAAAGATATTTTATCTCAAAATCTAAAGTTAAATCCTTTTTACTAAGAAGCTTTGCATAGAATTTATGGTTTATTGTGTTGCTTATTTATCCACTAACTAAATCAATTATGTTTCTCTATAGTGGGAGTTTTATTTTCTGTAAAGAATATGGTGCTGAGATTATGCATCTGTCATGGTTTTGCTGTCAGGTAAATCCTATAATGGAACATTTGTCAGAAAATTTGTTAAAGCTAACTTTTATTAGCAAAACGCTTCAAAATAGAATGGGATGTTTAGCATTTTTGCACTTTTTAATGAGCATATTAGTCAGGCACATAAATAATTGATTTTTTGCACATTCTTAAAATATTATACTTGCAATGTGCTGCTTATCTGTTCATAATATTTCAATGCAGCATGCTGTAATTGTTATTAGAATGCATTCACTTACCCTAAAATTCAGTCTGCATTTTTATAATTGAAAATTGTAGTCAGAATATATGCTGTGTTTACCTGATCCAAGTTTCTAGTCATCTTGTTGGTTTGTGTTTGTGCATTGATCTTTGTCCTTCCAGATAATTATACCAGTTGTGGTGTGTCTGCTTTGTGTGCTTTGTATTATCTGAAATAGGAAAGAAGCCAATTTCAAAAATTGTGTTTAAATAATGATAGAAAGTGACAAAATAACTGTAGAAGAGATTAAATCAATTCAAAGAAAAAGGCGTAAGGAAGGAAAATAAAAGGATAAAGAAAAGGAATAATAAAGGGATTAAGTATATGATTTCTGATAGCTGAACCTCAAAATAAGAGTTGGGAAGAAAAATTAATTTCAGAAAGAAAATAGTAATACGGTAAATATAATAATACCGGAAAATAACCATGCATAAGCAAAGGCAAGATTTATGTAAGCAAGGAAAAGGGAAAACATACATAATATGCGTTAGAAAAATAACGGGTAAAGGCAAAACCTGATAAAGCTATGTACCATGTAATGACAACTGATGTTGCCTGCTGGAGGACCAGTGTTAATTACTTGGTGCTACAGGAGACAGGCTGATTTGCATCTCTTACTTCCAATATCCCTATGAACTGAAGGTTATTTTGCCTACAACTTTTTTCCAAATCATGTACTCCATTTTCTATGCCCACAACTGTAAATCAATAATGAGCTCTGCCTGTTCATTGACAGAAGCTTTCTGTGTTGCCACCTTTGCCTTTTGACTGTCCAGCACTTAAGTCAGAGATTGTAGTTTAATATCCTGCTTTGTACTGGTTTCTTTAAGTTGGTGGTGTCATTCAGGACTGGCTGCCACATGCTTGTAAGTTTATTTAAGGTACTCTGCAGCTCAGTAGAACCACTGTGATGAATGTTCTGCCATCTTGGCAATTTTTCTTCTTTCCTGTTATCTATACACTTCCAAACCCCTTCCCTCAAAAAACAGGTCAAATAGAACTTCACTACAAGGAAATTAAAAAAAAGCCTGTTGCCACTGTTCATTCACAGAACAGTTACACCAGACAGTTAACGTGAGTTAGGGTTAGGGTGTAATAAGCACATTTAGCTTCCTGATGAACGTCTCACATTGGAAAAGCATGCTAATGCAGTGTGTTCCCATGTGTGCCCCAATGTATCATGTATTTTCCCAAGCAACAAGAACTGTTGAGGTTCCATCAACCCCCACTGGAGAATGTTTGCAGTATTATAGTGACAAATGTAATGATCATGAAAGAAGAGGAAAGTAACGAGAAGGGCATGACTCAAAGTTAAATACCAGAGAGACGATTACAGAGAAGAGACAATCAATAACGGCATGATCAAAATTAGGGACTGCCTCATCATGCTTTAGGTGTATGAAAAGTGCTTTCTCAATAAAAATGTGGATGTTCTTTATAAAAGAAACATATAAATATTACAAAGGGGAAGAAGAACTGCGGAGTCATTCCTTTCTGTGACCGTCCGAGCATAAAGAGATAAAGCTCTGACTATGACCTAGATTACTTGAGTTGTGAGTAGTCCCTTGGGTGCTGGAAGATCCATGTTTGGATCGGACATTACCAGCTTTTGCTGACTTGCTCATAATGGGACAGACGGAGGAGTTGTTCCCATGTAACCACTGACCTTGTACAAGCAGTACAGGAAGACTAGAAAGACATGGGCATGTTATTCCTAGCCAATGATGATAATCACAGAGGGTATGTTTGTTGATACATATTTGCATCAGTAGAAGAGCATTGGATACCCACAGTGATGTAGTGCTCATGCTAGCTTTCTAGAGGGTGGAGCTGGAGACATGCAGAAATGCCAGTGCTATTCCATTAAAAACATAGGTTTCTACTAAGCTTGATGCTAAGTCAGGTAAGAGTTCAATGCTAGATCTAATAATAACCAAAATGCAGCATAGGGGCATTTCTACTGAAATTCCCAAATCCAGACTCTCTTAGTGATCACTCACCAAAAAAATCCTTCCTAATAGAAAGAAGATATTTTCCAACAACTAAACTTCCTCAACAGAACTCACTCTTTAGTCTATCGACTTGTCCCCTATCTATGAGATCTGTAACCATGCTACTGTTATACAACTGTTCTATGCAGACCTTTCCTCATTACAGGCTTTTTATTCCTATTATCAAAAAAATAGAGGATAAATATGTCATTGGCTCACTTTGGAGATCTAAAACAAGATGAGCACCAGGGAGAAGGCCTGGAAAATGAATCCACTTAACAATAAACTATACCAAATATTTTCTAGCTTAAGAAAATATATAAGGTTAGCTTCCAAAGAGTGCACTTTTGGCAAAAACATGAAGCAAGTAGCAAACTGGTCTTGAACCAGCCTGTTCTATAAGGAAATAAAACAGTTAACTAGAATAATAAGCAGTTCCACATTATCAGATAGTCCCTTTGTTTTCTAACTATAGCCAATGGTCACAGTCATCCATGAATGAAACTGTAAAGAACGTTCTCACTCAAACTGTAAAAAGCAACACTACCCACTAGTCTCTTAAGCATCAAGATGTCTCTTCTTCCAAATTACTATCAAGCAGACAAAAACCCTGCTGAAAAAATCTTAAAAACGCAGGTGCTAAATTTGTCAAACTACACCCTTCTTTCTTAAAGTTAGCTGCTGAGCAAATTGAAGGACCACTTACTCATATCTTCCACCACTCTTTTAACACATTTACCATCCCATCTGCATTTGGACATGCTTTCATAATATCTTTCCCCAAAAAGCACATCTCCAAAGGATTAAAAGGATTACACACCTAACTCTAATATCTGCCCTAATACTAAACTATTTGAAAAGCATCTTTATATACAAATACTAAAGAAAAAGTTATGGCTTACAATATGATGCCCAACTTTGCTTCTGCAATTCATTTAGTACTTTCATAGCTCATCAGCTGCTACAGATAAGATTTAGTGCAATCACAATGAAGAAGGGCATATAACAGCAGGTGTTTTTGTAGATATGTCCAGGGTTTTCAAAACTATCAACAATACAAGCTAAAGAAACTCAGTTTTGAAGAAAATACGATTCACCTGCTTAAAACTTATCTACAAAACAGTCTATTATAACTACTCTCTCTCCTCTTGAATGGGCTTATTCATCTCAGGTGTCCTGCAAATGATAAGTATGAGGTCTTCTTCTTTTCTCCATCTTTATTAATGTCAGTTGCATAACAGATTGCACACTCACCTTCGGTATAGAAGGCTGTGGGTCCTATTTTCACACCGGGCAGATTGATCGCTAGCTCTACAGTGCAGCATAAGGGGTTGCTGCACTCCTGAGTATATCATCATTTGGAGGACATGTTAAACTGAGGACCCATCTGCTTCAGTTGGTTGTAGCTCAGATGGATGTAAAAGATCCCACAACACATAAGTAAAAGAGTAAAGGAAGTTCCATGATGCCCTGGCTGAATTTCCCCTGCTATTATAAATACCACCTTGGGTTTCCCCTGAAAAGAGGCTAATAACCTAATAGGACTATTCCGGTAATCAAGTGATATAGAAATAAATTAATTCATTACCTCTACCTGAATCTGTCAAAACTAAAACTTGTAATGTGTGCTGATGACATACTTATTTTATGGTAGTTCACACAACAGTCTACAAAGCAAATTACACAATAGCTTTACCCAACTGTGCAACAGGTCATCTGCCAATAAACTTCTCATATACCCTCTAAAGATAGGCCATGATATTCCCTACATTAAAAAAAAAATACTCACTATCCTTTACCTCTGTAAAAAACACATCAAAGGGAACATTATTTTAATTTAATTATAAACTCAGTCCTCTCCTTCACTTCTCATTTTGACCATGTAAATAATAAAGTGCTTACACTACCAAAAAGATGCTTTAAAATTAGTTGCAAAGTCTTCCCTAAGGCTCATTTAGCAATTGCTAAATATGTATTCTTACCCAAATTTGAATATGGTTTCCCATTTTGTGTCCTACATTTGGCCAATAACACCCATAAGTTACAAACAACTGAGAATAACATTTGCTTATTCCTTTTTACAACACTGAAAAATACTTAAAAAAAACAACTGGATTTTTGCTTCTAAAAGGACTACACTGTTACTATCTGCACTTATTTGCACTTTGCTAAAAGAAAGATACACTCCCTCATTGATACCAAGACTGCCTATACAGGCAAACACCTAAGTTCACAAGAAAGCTCTTTCAACCTCATTCACCTATGCCTCAAAACTACTTTGGGAGGAAGGATATGCTACATGAAATCACCTGCCTGTTAAAATCAAAAATCAAGAAACATTTAAAGATTTTAAGGCCACTCTTAAAGAACATTTCATTGCTGAATCAATATGTAACAATTAACTGTCATGTTTAAGCTGTATTTCACCCTGACCAAAGAAACTTCTTACTGTACCATATATATATAAGATAATCTAAAGCTCAAAATTTCAAAACTTCAAACTTCAAACGGCCAAGACCAGAAGTTCAAAGTTTTGAAACTTGAAAATGAAATAAAAATAATAAAAAGAATATATATGTATATATATATATATATATATATATATATATATATATATGTATATATATATATATATATAAGTGTGGTGTGTTTGCAGGCGGACAAGCCTCCTGCACCCCCACACTCCCTGCTAAATAAATATACCAATTCTGAGATTGCACTACTCTGAGGAAAAATGTAAATATCCTGCTCCACACTGTATGTCAATCTCCATTCAAAACGTTTGAAGTTTCAAAACTTTGATTTTCTGGTCTCAGCCAGCCTCATGTTAGTACTCCCATGCTTGGGATATGCAGTATAGTGCAAGAAATGGGCTTCAGTACCACTGGAGATGGAATAATGTTCAGCAGTCATAGCTGCAAAAAGCACCCAGAAAAAAAGTCTCAGAATTTTCATTTATGGGGAGGGGTGCTTGGGTAAGATGGTGAGCAGGTAACAGCACTGTATTTTTGCTTTGCTTTATTTTAACATCTCTGTCAGGATTTTTACAGAAATTGTCAAAGAAAAAATTTCAAAATATGATGAATATATAGTTAAACAACCTCTGAAGGAATTTCTACAAGAAAAAATGTTTGAAACATTTTTCATCACGTTTTCTTGTCAAGAAGACTACAAAGTACTAAATTACTAAGAATGGGCCACTCTAAACCTAGTGTGGTAGACAGCACAGTGAAGAGATATATATGGAGCATACAAAGTAATATCAATGAGCTTTATATAAATGTGGATAAATTGGAGATGAAAATAGACAACTTTCATGGGAAAATATAAAAAACAATTGAGTACTGAGTGAAACTCTTAAACAACAATCTTCACAAATCTTAAGTATAGACAAGACAATGACTGATTTAGATGGAATGATGCTTGAAAAATGAGAATAACACTGAATTTCTTCTAAAACAAAATAGCTTATTGTAAGAAAACATGGAGGACTTAGACAATAGATCCAGAAGAAATAAAATCAGGATTTATGGACTCCTCAAGGAAAGAGACAGTATGATTCAATTCCCAAATACCTGGCTGCCTAAGACATTGAACCTACCTGAAGCTTTTTCCTTTGCTATTGAGAAGGTACACAGATCACTTTCCAACTCACCATTAAAAAGTATCCACCTTCACCAAGGTCAGTGATTATTAGATTCTTTTCCAGCCAAGATAAAGGTTTAGTTTTAATAGCAGCATGGAGTAATTATCCAGTTAAAAAAAAAAAAAAAGAAAACATTATAAGATTTAACAATGACTATTCAATATCAGTTATGTCAAAAGGAAAGCATGTGTAACATGTATTAAAAACTGAAAACAATATTAATGCACAAATGTTGTTTCCAGCTAAAATAAAGATTCATCCTACAGAAGGACAGAAGAATTTTAACACTTTGGAAGGCACACTAGACTGTATACAAAAGAATAAAATTCTAGAAAAAAACTGTCGGAATGGACTGGGGTTTGTCAACATCTCAGAAGAGAAATGCAATAAGAAATTGATGGTCAGTAAAATACAAAAAAAGTAAAAAACTGAAAGAAAATGGATAATTAGTTAATTTTCCTTCTAATAAATGTTAAGTAACTTAAAGGAGTGTATGAACAGTAAGGAACAGGTACTAAACACCATTTTTACAAAGTAAATAAGTTTTCCCTTATTTCAAATGATTACTACTTCATTCTTTAATATGATAAGATTCTCCTAAGTTATTTATAAAAGTGTAGCTAATTAAGTCAGCATACAATTTAAATGATCTTATCATATTTCTCAGTAAATGTTAAACATTAATAGGATGAAGCTTGTGTAAACAAACATACATTTTAAGATCTTAACATGATTCAGGGATGTGATACTTAACACGGTACTTGAAATATACAAATAACACCAAAAATGTATGTTAGAATACATACTAATACACAAAAAATGTGGCTATTTACATATACAAAGGAAATGGAATGATATGACATAACTAGTGCTTCACTGACACCCTTAAAAGTTAAATCCTGATCACACATAACTGTCATTTTTTATTACATGTTTAAATGTTATGTCTCCTTGAAAGAATGATGGAATGCTTCATCTAAAACAACACATGAAAAAAACTGAGAATATATCTGCATATCAGATGTTAGAAGAAGTGTTTTATCTTTAATTAAACTTTATTATAATCTACTTATAATATTTAGTGGTTAGTTTCTGATTAAACTATCTTAGTAAATCTTTATTTTGAAATATGAATACTTGGGAATGCCACAAGTTTATTTTGGTTTATATAATTTTTGGGAAAGGCAAAACACATTCCGTTCACACTATCGAATGAAACCACTAAACCTGGAATTCCAATGGCTTCGCAATGTTGACCCAAATGATCAACACATTTGGGTTGGCATTGTCATCGTAAATATCACGTGATATCCATATAGGAGCTGATGTACATCAAACTCCTATATGAAATATCACATTTTACAGGGGCCAAGCCCCTCCCTTCACCCCCCATGTGGGGGACTGTGCCCCCCACACACCCTGCTAATAATATATTCCAACTCTGAGAACACACCACAGTGGGGATTTGGATGAAATTCCAATCCCCACTGTACCGCGATCTCCGTACAGTTAGTCGAATGCACTTATGCAAATGCACTACTGCATTCACATAGGTATGTTCGACTATCCTGTACAGTTCATTTTGTGAGTGACAATCTGATTTTCAGAAGCATACGTGCCGGATGATTGTCGTTCGCACTAATGATAGTAAGCCGTTTATTTTACATGCAGAGCTACTGGGAAACATCTGATTACGTGGAAGCTTTTGAATATTTAAAATGCTTAAAAGGACTTTTTTCCAATTGATTAGAAGGCTTTCAAGAGCTAATATCCATATAGAAATGTTTTAAATTCACTTGCAAATGCTTTGAGTGTTTCTCTGCAAGCAGTTGGAGCTAAACACACCATTTTTGTGCCTTTAAATTAAATCCAGCTTTAAAAGACGCTAATAAGTGTCATGACCAATTTTCAGCTATAAAATTCTACAAGCTGTTATTATTGCCTTTTCCTTTCACAAAGTAACTTTCAATTCTCCTTTTTAACCAGAAGTGGCACAACAGAATGGTAAAACAGAAAATACAGTGCGTTCTAACTGTTAATTATAGGATCATAGATTACTAGGCTAATGGCCCTGGGGCCCTTACAAGTTAAAGCAGATAAATTAGCCTAAAAGGCTTTCATATAAAATAATAAAACACCTTACACTGACTCATACATAAATAATGTACATAATATATATGCTATAATAAATTAAAAGATAAAAAATAAAATTTAATATCAATAAATACTGGTTAGAAGTGTTGACTGTTTGTTATATAGCAATAGATAGACTACAGTGCAGCTTATAGTAAGACTCTTCTGATATAAGACAAGTGATTATATTCCCTTGCTATTGTCTTTTAATTATAACTGACTCAAAAATCATAGATAAATTATAACAGAAATACTTTATTTAAAATGTGTTGATGTTGGTTTGAATACCACCAGATAAAATAAATAAATAAATAAGTTATTAGACTGATTTCAAAAAGAAGGACTAGAATACAGTTTTACCTGATATATAAGGGAAGCGATATCTGTTCTTTCAAGCAGCACATTACATATGGATTATAACTGAGTTGATATAAGTGATATTAGATACATAATATAAACATAATTAGAAAAAGGATCAGGAAAATTATATATGAATATAGCTAGTAACATGCTCTGTAAATAATGTGATGCATAGTAAATCAATAAATAATAATATGCAGCTATCTGACCTTTAAAACAACAAATGTGAAAATATCTTGTTGTAGATCAGGGGACAAGGAGGGGTTATACAGAAATATAGAAATAATTATAACTAATCTGACTTATTTAAAAAGAAACTGGTTCTAAGCAGACTTTTATTTTTCTCTTATTCCTAACAACATAAAGAAGGTCTCTTTTAAGATGATTCATACTTAAAATATGAGACATACTTATACAAAGCACAAGCAGGAACTAGGTATAGACAGTCTAATGGGGAGGTGGAGAGGTTGAGAGGTAGTTTGATTTTTATGAACAAACTAGGAATATGTTATTCAATGATAGAATGTTTTTAAGTTAAATTATTAGATAATGTATATTTGTTTTAAAAGTTTTGCCCATAGCTAAATGTTTCATATAATTGTTTCTTAAGTATATAACAGTTCTTTGCATAAAAGTATTTTTAGTAATATATTTTTTATTATTATCATATAAATGTTTGATTTAAAATGTTTATCTGTTAATATCAATGAATTAAATAATTCAGTAAAGAGCAGAAGTCTGCTTAAATATTTGAAGCTACATAAAGCTCAAATAGTATTTTTATAAGAAGCACAGTTACTAAATAAAGATGTTAATAATCTATAATTAAAGAATTATTTGATTTTATCAGGTTCCAATTTAAAATCTAAGAGGAGAGGCACTCTCATTCCTTGGAAGAGTTCACCAGTAATGCCTAAAGGAATTGATACCTAGGTTGATAAAAATGGTATGCTAAGCATTGTTGTAACTGAGTGGAACAAGAAATTATGTACTTTAGTAAACTCTTATTAGATTCCAGGGATTGGAGCTAAAGATGCAAACAGTTATTTAGACAATATAGCCTATTGTTATTATATGAAAGCCGATCTTATTATGGATGGTGATTTTAACTGAATCTTATCTGATAAGGATACCACTACTGATAGGAAACCTAGAATCACATCATCAGCTACACATTTATCAAATTTTGTAAACCCAATGAACTTAAAGCATAAACATGAACTAAGAAAAGTGAATTCAGTTCAATAGCTATTACTGTTATAGATCCAGAACACAGACAATATTAATAAGGTATTTGCTACAAATAATCTGACTTTAGATATCAGTGAGGTTTCAATAATGTCATGTCCATTGTCAGATCAGAATGCTATTGTATTTAACATTATATTAAAAATCAACAAATTAATACATTATAGAAGATTACCGGCATGCATTGTTAAAATAAAAGGATTTAAGGAGCTGTATGTAAATGAGATATAGAATTTCTTAGAAATAAATATAAATGATGAGGTAATGGATATTGTCCTGGTCCCCTTCAAAAATACATATCACACCGAATGACATTTGATGACCTTTATTAAACTTCCATAACATAGCTTTTATAACCAATATTTATTAATTACAACTAAACGTAATATAGCTGATTTTAATCACAGCATAAACATCCATGTAATGTTAATCAGGACAGTGTGACCTCGCTCATCCTGACTCAGTAAGCAGTGTCCATACCTCCACTCACTTACTTTACTTATGAAGCAAAGTCCCATCACTCATTTCATATACCATTTATTGAATTACACATCCAACCAAATAAGTCAGGACAGTGTGGCTTACTCATCCTGGCGCAGTAAGCAGTGTCCTTACCTCCACCCACTTACTTTCCTTATGAAGCAGTGTCCAACAACTCCCCTCCAACCAAATAAGCAACGTCCTTACCCCTGCTCACTTATATTTTCCACTTAAATATCCAACACCAGAGGGAGAACAGAAGAGGTCAAGCCTGTCACTCTTCTCTGCCCACCAGCCTAACCAGACTGTTCCCCCTCTCTCTTACCAGAATTTCGACAACTTAACCACCCATACCAAAAGGAAGGGGTGGATCAGCCAAACATCACTCTGTGTTCCCATCTTCTCTAAACCCACTTAGATCCCTATCTGCAAAACCCTGTCATATGAGCACCGAAAGCCACTGCTTGACTAACGGTTAAACCAATGACCCCTTTCCAATACTAAAATAATCACCATATCTTTGCATAACTTCTGTATATTTACTAGCTTCTCTCTCCTTCCAGTTACCATTATTAAGAACATAACAAGCCCTAGACATTACCTGCCCTAGGCAACACCAAAACATTAAACCCAATGCCACGTGAAAACACACAAGGCCAATTGCCTACCAGCATCCTAATAGCATCCCTATATCAAAGTCCAAAAGCAATCCTGCTATCCCTCCAACTGTCCAGTAGAAACATAGCACATAATGATCATCCAAGACTTTCTTGACCCTCAAAACACTTTTGAAATAACTAAATCCATTCAGAACATAAACACCACAGAAACAGTAACCCCCTGAACAACTTATCCCAACACCAATCCCTGTATCAAAACCCATCTTGACAATAGTCAAAGTCTGTCTATCTTCCCTCTTGACCTACCTGACCCTTCAAATCTATGACCACTAACCAAACTCACTCAATCTTGTCATTCATGCAACTAAAGTAGTCATAGGTACATCCTCCTGCCCAACTGAACTGTCTTACCTTGCTCTGAAGCCTGTTAAATAACCATATCTTTCCATCAAATTCATCCCGTCAACCGGTGTAATCCATGCCTAAGTAAGCTAACCTCACCCTACCATATGTTTGACTTACAAAGAGGAGTCCCAAACTCCTAAAGCAAGCCTTTAACCTCAATGCATGCCGATACACCTCCACAAACAGACAACACAACCTATCTCACAGCCATCTTACACAACTGAAGTGAACCCTAACATCCAACACCCACTAAACCTAGTCAATCTCATGATAAACCTCCTATACCAGATTAACTTGACATTGCAAAATGTTCAAGAAACTCTCAATCATCCTTCCTGACATCCAAACCACAAATCAGCCCCCCAAATTATACCTCCCCAACCTAACACCTCCTGTCACAGTTGTAACAAAATGCAAATCCCAATGAACAGCCCCAAATGCAATTCCAATGAGAAAAAAAAGACCTTCTTGTTCGCCACTCCAACAACCAGACCTCCACCCCAGCAGAATCAGTTACCTTTCAAATCCACTTCCTTTAAGCCACTAAGTGATGCATACTCTGCACTCCTCCATTTAAGATGTCAATGTGCACATTACATCAACCAGGACATCAACTGTAAACTCCTCCATCACTTTTCTGGCTCGCTTCCTTCAGGTCACTGATGCGAGCCCATGGAGCCCACACCTACAAAGAAAGGAAAACTGAGAGAAAAAATCAAACAAGGTATAAATAAATGTATAACAAAAGTCCAAAACCAAAGGGGGGGTCACAGGTCCCAGCAACCACCCCTCTCTCTGAAAATTATTGCAATAAATGCTGTAAATGTTATGGCTGGGCATACATCTATAATAAGGAACTAACTGCCCTTGGGGCCATTTTAAGTCTAGCCAGTTCATCCATGTTAAAATCAAAACTTTACACCTTGTAGCCTATAAAGCAAATATCTTAACCATGATGCCAGCCTACATCTGGCAAAACAACCCCTTAATCCAGTTGCTTAGCTAGAATACACAAACAATCCCCTACAATGAGGTAATAGTTTAACACTGGCATCCTACAATGTCTGCCAATACTGGATACCCACAATATTAAGTGATTAACCACCAATTTGTAAGAAGACTTGCTCTTAGGCCACCTGGACCAAAATATGGACATTTCAGTGAAACTGAGTACCATCAGGGGTATGGACACCGAATACGCACCCTACCTCAAAGTACACACCATTCACACTCCTCCCTTTTCTCTCTCTCTTTTTTTTTTTTACACAGAACAATATCTGACCCAAATTCAACCTGCCCTATAACAGCACCCCCCCATTTTACAGGAATGGCATGACCCACACAGTTCAGGTGTTCAATAGCCCACTAAAAGACCCAGTAATAGTTGTACCACCCAAAACTGTTCATGACAACTTAGAAAGTGCTAGAAGTAGCAGTTTTGTGTTAATGGGCATTTCCTGAAAGCTAGGAAAACTGAAACACAAATGCATATCAAAGGAGCCCCCCCCCCATACTGGTTAAAGTCACTCCACACATTCTTAGAGACCGTCCACTACTTGTGGCCTCAAACCTCAACTGAAGATGGGTTACATCACACCTCTCAGCCTTTCACATAATGCAAATGTCAGCTATTGAGCACCAACAGTCCCCGGATCATCCCAGTGATTTTCCATAACAGACCAATGATGAGCAGCAGACCGAATAAGAAGGTCTTTTCTGAACTGTTAAGACTCCTCCTATCTGCATTATCAAGGAAAGGACTGATCCACCAAGAACTGCTTTATCCTCATATAAACCACCTGATCAAAACTTTGGCTGAGTGGTTATGCAGCTGAAGTGGTCCCCCATTCCAAAATGAGTAAAGCTGCACTCATGACAGGCATTCTTCATGGGATGACACAACCCATGAAGCACACAGAGTGTCCACCCTTTCCCCAAAAATCATAACCACAGCAAAACCACTGAAAACACCACAATCCCATGAACCATCCTCACCACTATTACTTCGGCCTTCCATAACTAATGGTTTCAGTTGGCAACAAACCAGGCACCCAAACCCTCTGCCCAGGAAGCATGCCACCCTGAACCCATTCTTGCAGCCCCCCTTGGATAAACTGCCAAGAAATTTTTTTTTTTTTTTGGAAGACCCAACTCACCTCAAGCAGCCATGTGACCCTCCACCCCCAGAATGCATTTCAAGCTCACAAAAGCACCCAAAACACTCTGTAAATGGCCAACACATAGTAAGTGCTACAAAGCACCAATCCCCACCTCCGAGAACATCATGCTCCGACCCGAAAAGGTAAAATGGAACCGATATCCAGAACAAGGACCACTGTAACTCTTACCCCATTAACACAACTTAATCTACAATTCTAAGAGCTGAGTGAATCAAACACAATGACCTGTATATTTCTGAACCAGCCTGGTCCCATACCTCTCAACTTCACAGCTCAAGAAATCTGAACAAAATCTCAAATAATGGGGCAAAATGCAAAAAAAGAAAAGAAACCACACACCAGGCTAGATTTTACATATTGCTCTTACCACCTGAAAAGATTGATGGAATGACCAGATTTGAGTTAGCATGCATCTTCTGTAGGATGTCAAGGACAAAAATCAAGTACAGTCACTATTTAATTCCAGGAAACCTTAACTTTATGCAAAATAGACTAAAATATGAGGCAAATGAGGACATTCTGCAACAGTCTGGGCAGACAAGAGGTATGCCCGGTTCCCTTTTCACCAGACAACTAATTAAAAAAAAAAAAAACAGAATGTGCTTGTAATTTGCTGTGAGTCCTAAAACTCCACTGCACATGCAAAGTGAGAATCCTTTACTCATGGGTACCTCATGGTCACAAAATTATAGATGAAAATCAGAGAAAAAAATATATTTACATAATCCACAAAATTATATCACGTCATGACTATTCTGCTGAGAAGGGCCTCCAACCTTTTAAGCACACACTCTGCAGACAGACAATTTTACATTTAAATAAACATTTCTTACATTTACAAGTTGACAATTAACCTATAACTTAAACTGTAAATGTACACAATTTACTAAAAATACTAATGTGTGCCTAGTCACTATTAAAATATAACTATGTACCAGCTATTAAAAAAAAGAAAGACATAATTCTCATTACTCCTAAAGCACACTTGAAGATAATCATACACTAAATGGCTGACTGCAAGAGAATATAGCATGTAGCACAATGTGAAAGCACCTGCACAGATATGGAAACTTGCAACCAGCCAGAAAAACTACTTGCAACAACCCTGACAAGTGCGTTTGTGAGGAAAGCTAAAAATAGTATAATGGCCACAGCAAAACAGTACACTGGATTAGTTTCTTGAATTTTGTGTTAAGCGAGGCAAACATTTAAATATTTGTAAGCAGTAGAACTAGTGGCCAGTTTTCCTCCACTAGTGTAATCTCTGTTAATATCATAGCACTTCTGTAAGCATTTCCAACCTAGAGACCTACTTATACTGACATTCCGTGCTCCACTAAATGTACCTTTGTTGAGGAAGCTGGCAGTAGTGAGCCACCACCACCATGGATATAAGTACTGCGAGAGAAAAAAAAGGGTTAAAAGGGGAACTCTGCCTAATGAGTACTGCAATGAATAAACTAATGTCAACCCAAGACCCTCTGTCTAACCAGCACTGTGGTAAAACAAGCAACACCTGCACCAGCCCGCAACACACTCATGCCCCATGTTTGAACCTGAGGAGTCTGTACTCCCTCCACAACGTGGACGGGCAACACAAATCAACCCCTGTATCTGGTGCTTAACAGGCATCAAGCTCAACCAACATGCCAAACCCATCTCCCCATGACCAATTGAAGATCAAGAAATCTTGCATCTCAATGGAAAGAAGCAGAAGGAAGAAATAAATGTTATATATACATAGCCTACCCCCTTTCTACTCACCTTCTCATGGCCTAATTTACCTATTCACATGCTACTACTGCCAAACTAAGGCTTACCTGACCAAAGAACCCACTATTCATAGGGATGTGAGCCTGCAATAAAGCAAGTTCAGCAAGTTCACGCCAAAATGCAATCTCGTTACCCAGCTACACTTGTCTAAACCTCTTAAGCCCCTCCCCTTTACCTCATTTCATCCTAAATATCCCTCCTTCCCATTTAACCCTTTCATCCCCCCACCCTCTTAACTCCGACTAATATATTTGTCTAACTCCTTTCTGATGATATCCCTGGACAAATTGGTTTGTTACCAAACCTCATTTATCTTTTGGAATTCACTAAAGGCTTACTTAAATGATAGAATTATAAGATGCTGTATAAGTAAAACAAGAGAGTGGAACAAAGAATTAAATACATTATAGGCTGAAATAGATAAAATAATGTTATACATAAAACCAAATGATGCTATCAGTCAGTCAGAACTAAAAAAAATTAAATACAAAATACATTGAAATTCTAAATCATAAAATGTCAATAAATCTGGAAAACTAAAGCTTCAAATGAATTCAATAAACCCATCAAGCTTACATAATCTTGCTATTAGATCAAAGAAAATGAATAAACTAAATCATATCAAAGAAAGTACAACACTAATAAATAATTAAAAAAAAGAAAAACATATATTAGGAGTAGTCTTGAAAGCTTTAGAATATGTTATGAAAGTATAAATTAAAATTATAATAACTTAGACAATGATTAAATAGTTGAAACTTTTCTAAAGGAAATATAAATAATAAATTAACAAGTGAACAATTAAAAAAATGCTAGACCATTCACTGTCATGGAAATAAAAGATCAAATAAAAAAGTAAAAAAAAAAATTATAAGGCTCCTGCCTTAGATGGTCTTATACCAAAATTATATAAACTACTCTCATATATTGTAGTCAAAATATTAGAAAAGACCTATAAGGAAATAAAAACAACTTATAAAGATCCCTCATCATGGAAATATCCCCTCATATCACCTATTCTAAAACAAGATAAACACCCTTCAAAAAGTTCTTGTTATAGACCCATTTCACTCTTAAATTATAAATATAAGATGTTGATGTCTATTTTAGCTAACATAATCAATCTAGTAATACCAACATTAATTAACAATGATCAAACATGATTTATTTTAAATAGGCAAAAAATAATGCAATAAGAATACATACACTAACAGATTATGCAAATAAAAATAAAAAAGAACTCTCTATCATTAGTCTTGATTTAAACAAAGCTTTTAAGTCAGTCATTTGGACTTATCTATTTAAAGCACTTAAAGAATTCAACTTCTCAGCTGAGCTAATTGCATTAATTTCAAAATTCTACATTAATTCATGTGCGTACGTCAAAATAGGCTCCTTTCTTTCTAATCCCTTTAAATTAGAAAAAGGTACAAAACAAGCTTGTCTACTATCACCACTACTTTCACATTACTAACAGAACCATTTGATAATTTTATTAAATCTAATAAGAACATTAATGGTATCAAAATAGAAGATGATTTTAAACTAAAGTTTCAACTCTTTCCAGATGATATTCTACGTACAATAGGGAACACAGAAACATCACTTGAATATATAATTAGTTTTATGAGGCAATTTGAAAAAATGTTAATACTAAAATTTAATCATAATAAAGTGCATGCATTATTAATCAATAAGAAATGTAAAAAAATCATACAAAAATATTCTGATTTCAAAAGGAGTTGCACTCAAACTAATTATCTTGGTATCACCATTACTTCTTATTCTAAAGAAATTATATAAGTGAATTTTCAACAGGTTACCAATAAAATTATAAGTTCAGTCACAAGTTGGAATACATTTTTCTTTGCTATGGAAGTATGCTTAATGCTAATTAAGATTGCAATTCTCCCTAAAATATTAATTGTTATGCAATCATTATTACTGTCGCCATCAAAAATATAAATGAAAATATAAATAACATTTTACTTAAATTTCTATGGCATCCCAATAAACCAAGATTTCTCTCAACTGGCACACAAAAGGTTGGGAAAATGGTGGGATTGGATTTCCTGATATTCAATTGTACACTACTTCAACAATTGTAAAAGTTATTGCATTGTGGATAAAGTCTTCATATGATTCAAAACAGAAACAATTCATCAGGTAATATTATCTAAAACTAATAAACATATCATAACTTGTCATAACCAAATAGTTTCTAACAGCCTTGACTGGCTATTAAAAGATTGCTGTTTAAATGGAAATAATTCTTCTAATCAAATTCCCTATATAAATAACATTATTTCTTTCTTCAAGACGTTTACCTATTCTGATGTATTAAAGACTTTTCTATATTTCCAATAGCATATACAAATGAATGTTTAGAAACTCACAATTTCAAAAAAAAATGATAGAATTAAAACAACAAAATCACTTAACTTATTGGCATCTATTTTTGAATGGTACAGAAATATATACTGTTGAAAATGTGATGTCTGAATAAAATCATGATACTAGGAACTGGTTAATATTACAAATATGTAGAGATTTTGTCAGCACAAAGATAAATAAGGTATTTCATTTGGATAAAAAATCATTCCCCAGAATATTGGAATTCCTAATTAAAATTAACAATAAAGCAATGAAAAATAAGTCATTACTTATCACAAATTTATAGAATTCTTACTTTGATGCCTTATTGTCAGATAATACTTATTGGAATTATTCCATAAAAATTAATAATGGGAATTTTACTGAAGAAGACAAGAAAATAGTATTAAAGTCAACAGATAAAAATATATCTTCCTTATGTTGGAAATTTTTCATCTGGAAATTCTTACACAGAACATTTGTTACACCTAATTTACAATTCTAATTTAAATTACAATTATGTATAACTCAATCAGAGTCAAATGCTGGAGATGTGATTCTGACATAATAACAGATTGGATGCATATGGTATGTGAAAGTGAAGTCATCTCTCCTTTTTGGAAATAAATTCTTCTTCTTCTTCTTCTTCTTCTTTCGGATTTTTCCAGTTAGGGGACAACACAGTGATTCAGCTGCCCACTCATGATTGGCAGTGGTGTTTTACGGTGTCGAGTTGCCAGCCCAGCACCCAAACTTCCACAGAAGGCACACATGTACACGCACTCATGCCTAGGGCCAATTTAGAGTGTCCAATCCACCTACAGCGTGTCTTTGGGATGCAGGAGGAAACCGGAGCACCGGAGGAAACCCACGCAACCACAGGGAGGACATGCAGACTCCACACAGAAGGTACCCCAGTCGATGACTGAACTGGAGAACCTCTTTCTATGAGGTGCTTTTTGGAAAGAAATTAAAAAACTTTATTCAGGCATTGTGGTCAGATAGATGTAATATCTCTATGTCACTGGTTTTATTTAATACTCTGATTCCTGAGATACTTCCAAAGACTCAAGTGCCTCTTCTATAGTCTATACTAGAAATAGCTAGGAAAATAACTGAACTGAAAAGGAAAACTATACCCTCTGGTATGCAAACATTTTATGTTGTAGTGAACTGCATACAATAAAGATGACAACTTGTAATATTACACATTCATGTAAGTTTTGGCTTAAATTTAAAGATTTGCTTGAAAACTACAAACTGTTGTTAATATACACTACATAGATATATCATTCAGCTGTGGGCATATGTAAATAGTTATTTCTTTGTTTTATAATGAGTTTGTTTGTTCATTGTTATGAAAATAAAATAAAATGCTTTACATAACTCTGGTTAAATTTCTCATAGTAAATTGAAAATCAAATAAATCACAATTTAACTAAGTCCTGTGTTTAAGATAAAGAATTGAAGAAAAAGATAAAATGGTATCATTTTATGTATATATTACTGTACCAGATGTTTTTGAAAATAATCCAAAAAGACAAATAAAATAGACTCATGGTGACATAACTGTAAACATCTAATTAACATCTGGGCAACCAAGCAACATACTGAAAATGGACTATAATCCTGGTTTCAATAACACTGTCTTTTTGGATGTTTTATTTGCAACATGGGGGCTACCACAATCAAAAATATAAAAAAATGCAAGCATGTGTTGAGGCATAACAATTAAACAGATGTGGATGATCAAAAGAATGGAAGATGATGACGTGGATATATACAGTTATGAGAAATATGATTTAACATATTAATCAGAGTAGAATTTATAATGATAATGGGAATGCATGCACACAGACGGAATCCAGTGTTGGAGCTTCTTGGCTAAGCAAGTAGAAGGAAATGAAGAAGTTAAATATATAAGGCAATATCAGGGGAAAAGAGAGTACAACAGTTAAATGGTGTATTATTGTGTCTGAATGCAGAGAATAATAAAACAATTTTAACCATGTGTTTGCAAATTATGTGGGATCACAATCTTCATTTGCAGTGTCAGAAACACATTAAGAGCTGACAGCAAAGGTGATAGACAATGCAGAAAAAAAATCATTTTCATTGATTACAATGGGTATTTTGGAAAAAAATTGTATGAAACACATCATATTTGGACTGAAGGACTTTTGTGGTTTTTCTGAGTCATCTGTTATTAATTTGAGTTTTAAGATGGGTTGGGTAAAATACTTCACACTTTGATTTAGTGCTAGAAACATTCAGAATCTTCTAAATGCTATTTTTGGAGGGCGACCATCACATCGCCTGTTGGATGCATGATTTCTAGCTTTTTCATGCATGTTGACCATCGGAACATATAAATTCTTAAAGATCTCGAGACTTAAGCTGAGATTTTTAGGGTTTGAATAATCATAATTGACATTTTCAAATAGCCATTTCTTAGCTGTATGGTCATACTTCCAAGATCCTATTGCAGAACAGAAGGGATGTATATGTAGCAAGTATCTCTTTGACCATAAGAGTGAACTTACATGCTGACAACTAGCCACTACTGTAATGATGTTGGTACTTCTCAAGATCTCGTTTGTTTCCTGTGGTTAGTATTGACTATCTGGACATCAGGTTGCCTGTTTCTACACATTTTTACAAGATCTCGTTTACAGTAACTGCAGTTTCAGGCATTATTAATAGTGAAGGACACTAAAAGAGCAAGAAATGCAATGTATTTCTTTATCTAGCACGTGCGCCAGCACTTTTACACAGTCAGACAGGAGTGTACTTCCTCTAAGCTACCCACTGCTGTGAATATTCTTATATGCTTATTATCCAGTCATTTGAAATATACCTTGCCATCCATACTGCTGCGGGCACCCTGAGGTGCCATTTCTCCCCTAACTCACCCAACAACTTGATCATATCTGATGTGTCTTCATTTGAGCCTGCTGCTTTCCCTGGCATAATTTACTTTAGTGTTCTTCTTACTTCTTTGAGGTTGATCTGTCCTTCCTCTTTCATCATAGGCTGTGTATAGGGCAGTAAAGATTATCTGGGGTTTTCTTCATTCAGAAGCTGCCTGCTAGAAGTACTCCTTCTAACTGCCATTGATGTCCTGTGGACTGGTGAACAGGTTGTTGCATCCTTTATGACTAGTATCTGTTGATTATCTTCTTTATTTTTCTGTCTTTGTCTCTTATCCTGATAGAGTTGCTGTGTATCATCTGCTGAGTCACTTTTTCAGAAGACGGTAAAGTACTTTTTATGCCTTTTATTTGTTATTATGATTATTCTAAATATTTTTATTAGCCAGCCAGTGTTCCTTCTTAGCATTCTCCATCATTTCTATCCCCCAATTTTTCCTGCATCCTTCCTACTTTTTATAACTCCTGGACTTCTGCATTCCACCAACGGCTTTCCTTATGTACTAAATTATCATACCTGACACACATACCTGTTCTATAGTCTTCATATGTGCTGTTGAGTTCCTTCCAATTATTCTTCACTTATTTCCAATTTTTCCTGAGGTGTTAGAGCTCTGAGTATTTCCTTAAACTCTTGTGCTTTAAATCCAGTCAACTTCCAGGTATTTAGCCTAGTCTGTTTTGAACTTAGACCTTTCTCACACCACTTGGGATTTATGCTGTGTAATGACTCTTTGACTGGGGATGACTTTGCAATTACTAATTCCACCACAATGTCATTTCCTTACTAGAAAGAAGTCTACCTGAGCTGCATGCTGGCCAGTCTTGTACGTAATTTTGTGACTGTTTCTCCTGCAGAACAATATTTGGCCTACAATTAAGCTATCTGCCACAGAAGTCTAGAATGGTCTCCTTTTCTTTAATTCTTTTACTCCACCAATCTGGATGCAGGCAGTCCTCGTATCCTGTTCTATTTGTCCTGCTATTAGCATTTAGGTCCCCCATTATCAACATCAAATCAAGTTGTCCTGCTTTGTCTAGTATGTCCTGCACCTGCTGCCAGAGTCCAATACTTTCCTAACTGTCAGAACTCTGTGGGGTATAGGCAGAGATTACTGCCCCATCTTTACACTGGATTCTGATTGCCAAATCTTTCACTAATTCTGATGACAATGATCACTGTCTTCAGAAGACCCTCCTTCAACATCTCTAGTGCGTCTTCCCCGATGGCTAGTAGATTCTGGATCCCAAACAAGTGTTGCCTTGCTGCACTGCCCTTACACCTTGTCTTGCAATACACAGGATGTTCAGTCTTCACCTCACCATCATGGCATCCCCTTCCAAGCTGCATCCTGTTAGTAAACCCATATTCAGTCTAGCAATCATTAAATTATGTTTAGCTTATGTTTATTAGGTTAATTAGTTTTACATCCAACTTTTTCTCAGCTGAGGTATTTCAGGTAATACAAGTTGGACAACAGGATACCAGCCGCTACCTTATTGAGCAAGGGATGACTGGCATTATGATGGGCACACACTGTCCAAAAGAGGCATCTAGACCCCTCCAACCATTATCATGGTTCCCTAGTATGGGTTTATACTGCAACACTAGCAAATACCCAGGCCCATTTTGGTGATATTAGTCAATGTGACAAAATTGCATTGCATTGCAAATTTACACTAATGAGTAAATAGTACACAGTCTCTAATTCACATTCTCCTATCTAGAGGACACTGTGCACCACATATGATACCCAAAGTGATTTATCTACACAACTCTTTCCCTAATAGGCACTGCCCACAATTCAATTTTTGGTTGGGTTTGAGGTGGAAACAAACAGCATGTTTTTGAGAGGAACCCCACAGAGGCATGGTAGAAGATGCAAACACTACATAAGCATTGCTTGGTGGTTGGGATTGTACCCTGTGCCTTGTGTGAAGGGAAGAGAATACCTTAACCATTATGTCAATCATGCTTCTCTTAAAGCCATAGATATATGAACTTATTCACAGACATATCAGCATGTTTGAATGTCTGCATTTGAATCATATAGGGTAAAAAATATTTAGTTAGCAAAGTCAGACATCTGATTTTTTAAGGAAAGACATGAAGTACACCAACCCCAATCTGGACACACTACACAAAACCAATGCATGAAGTTTGCTATTACTATACACCAAAACCCATGATGTGGGCATAGCATGCCTCCCATGAAAATTTACAGAATTTTGCAAACTAGTGTTCATCTTACCAAAATACGAAGTAAGATCACACTTATTCCTAGAAATAATTCCATTTAGGTCAACTAAGACTTCTGGATCAGCTACATGAAATAATGGCGAATGGTATTAAACATTATTCAAGCTTTAATTGTGTAATATGGGTTGTGGGTTACAGACACCGCAAAATGAGCACAACTTACTTGATGGTATCATAGCAGATGTTGCAACTTTTTTTGGTCACTGACATTAATTACAATAGTACTAAAACATGTTAAATCTAGTTCAAATCATGCACCAGAATTATAGATCTACTGAATATCAATTATTTATAGATCTATTGAATATAAATTGTTTACGCCAACTGATTAATTCTTCCATTATAGGTTAAAGGCTCTCTGGACTTGTTTTGGCCAACTTGCCTAATCTACTCTCAAACCTGGAAGCTGCAGAAGTTTTAGGATCCACAGATAATGCCATCATTTCTGAAATCCTCTCTGCCAATCTCTAGCACCAAAACAAAAATGTATGATATAATATGGCATATTTTTAGGTAATTAAAACTAGTATTGCAACAACTGAATTGAAGTTTGCTTGTAAAACTGATAAAATCAGCCATGGATGGAAACTTATAAAGTTTTTGTGCATAATTATGCTTGTAAAGACAGCAAAGTAAAGAAATATGGGAAGCATGAATACAGGTTCCTGTGTCAGTGAAACAAAACACTTTCATGCTTATTTAGGAAAAGAATAAACAGATTTAAAGTCTATAACTAGTTTCAATCAGTTTAATTTCTCCAGGTCATTTGGGTTTCTAATACCATGATGGGAATGGACTCCATTCCTAGATCAAAGAATGATTAAAGTTCATGAAATTAGTAGTTTCATTCTTTGAAGTTAGTCAGAAGTGTTCTTCACCACATCCTTAATGTGCCCAGTGACTTCTTCATAGGTTCATAACTTCATAGGTGCTTACCAGACTAATGACCACAAGGGCCGTTTTAAGCCTAGCCATGCATCCCAAATCTCACATAAGTTCTGATACCCTTGATAAATGTAAGCATGGGCCTGGGAGATTAACCATTTACAAGTAACCTGTGTCCATTAGAGATATAAGTGCCAAACCAGGGACAAACTTCTGGTTTCCCATCCAATTGTCAAAGTTGCACTTGAATTGGGTTAAGGAGGAACTCTGCTTCACATGGATGGGGAGCCTGTTCCATAGATGGGGTAGTCTCATGGATACATACCTATCTCTCCAGCAGTTGCTATTTATATCACAGGCAAGATTTAAGACTTTAGAACAGTTAATTCTGGTGCTGTTTGTTTTGTGGATATGCAGGAGGTCCATTAGAGTTGGGACTGACAATGCCCTGTATGCCAGGCATAGATCTCCCCTCAAAAGCCTGTATGAGACAAAATACAGGGATAGAGCCTTGAGGCAGTCTGCATAGAACATTTTACTTATGTCCTGTATTCTTTTAGTGAGGAACCTCTGCAGACATTCCAGTTGTTGGATATGCCTGGTTAGGTACATACCAAAGGGTGCACTGTACTCAATGAAAGGTCTGATGAATGCCAAATACAGTGGAACAATGACTTCCTTGGACTTAGACGCCATACCTATGTTTATAAGTTGCAACATAGAATGATTTCCTCACCACTGTAGACATGTGATGGTCTAAGGCTAGATTACTATGTATGTGTGTCCCTAAGTCCCTGACTACTGGGACAACACTATGGGGTGTGATATCAGTATGATAGTTACCAGGGATGGATGACTTCTCAAAGGATACTATTATGCACTTCTTGGCATTTAGTTTTAGTCCATGGCTCTGACACCAGTTGTTTGTCTGTTTCAGCCCCTCCTGGAGAACATTTGTGTCAGTGTGATATTCAATGACAGCTCCTAATTTGCAATTATCTGCAAATTTAGTCTCCCAGGACCACTGACATTGACCTAGACTTCTGAGAAGTAAATGCCAAAAAGGAGCGGTCCAAGGACTGATCCTTCAGTGACTCCACTTGTGAGTGGCCTCTTTATAGAGGTGGACTCCCCTATTTTAACTTCCTGGGTCCTGTCTGTGAGCCAGTTGGCTATCCACTGGGTGACATATGCGTTTGTACCTAACCTCCTGAGTTTGTCAACAATGCCCAAGTGGGGTATTATGTCAAATACCGTTTGCCAGATCAAGGTAAGCAGTGTGAATGATTTTGCCCTCATCTGTTGCTTTGGTGACCTTCTCAAACAAGTTCCCCAGCTTGAGTAGGCATGACCTGCCCTTGACAAAATCAAACTGGGTTGGGTCCAGTGTCTGGAGGTTTACTATATCTCTATTGATAATTTCCATGATAATTCTTTCCATAGCTTTACATATAAGACTAGTGAGACCTATTGGTTTGTAGTTTCCAAGGTCTGTAGATAGCCTTCCTTTGTGCAGAGGGATGACTGTTGCCTTTCTACATTCATGATGCATGATGCATGTTTGGAGGCTACAGTTAAATAGTAAACCAGAGGCCATGATAGGTCATGTTCCATGCTATTTAGAAGGCATCCTGGGATATTGTCTGGGCTCATTAATGCAGTGTTCTTGGTCTTAGAGAGAGCATTAAGGACCTGTTCCTTAGTGATAGTAGGGGGAGTTATATTTGATGATATTTCCTGAGGGAAGGTTGAGGGGGAGAGAGAGGTAAAGCTGGAGCTGAATTTATCAGCCAGGAGGTTTGCTATATCTTCTAGCTCAGTATAGCTGGCTCCATTCATAATGAGCTCTGCACAAAATTCTGTATTGCCTTTGAGGTTGCAGACCTAGCTAAAGAATGCTTTGTGTTTGTCCTTGGCCTGGGAGGCCAAATTCAGCTCAAACTTGGCTTTGGTAAACTTTATTTGCCCTCTGAGTTGTTTGTTTAGTTTGATGAGAGTGCTTTTATCCTGCTGGGTGCTAAACCTCTTAATTTTTGACATGATTTTTTTCCTTCTGTTATACAGCCTATTGATTTTGTGATTCCACCAGGGTGGCTTGTTTTTTTAGTTAGTTCTGTACTTCTTCCTGGTGGGTACAGCTGCCTCTATGTAGCTATTACCATGCTTGTATAGGGTTTCTGCGAACAGTTCGGCATAGGCAGCAGTGCTCTCAGGGTTTATTGGGGCTTGAAATTTTGCCAGCTTCACACTTAATAGCAGGAGGTTAACGTTAGAATAGTTCCTGAATATTCCAGGTTAACTGGAGGTCCAGGTTTTATTTTTACTTCAAAGGAGTTCATTTTGTGTCTGACCTTACCAGGGAAGGCATTACAGTAGGTGGTGTGCAGCAGTCTCCAATATTAGTGAGGACCAGACCCAGTATGGTTGCACCCTTGTTTGGTGTATTGACTATATGGTCCAGAGAGTTTCTGTTTAAAAATTCAGGAATTTCTGTGCATGTAAGTTATGTGTCATACAGGATTCCCAGTTAATAGTGAGGTAATTAATATCACCTAGGAATATGGTGTTGGGTTGGATGGTTACTGTTTCTAATACGTATAATACATGGTATTGGTTTCCTGGGTCATGGAGGGGGACCTATAGCTTGCAAGGAAGTGGTACTGGATTTTACCTATGGTGATTTGAACATGAAGCAGCTCAAGTGCATTGTGCTTTTTGACCAATCCCGAATTATATTTATTTTTGATGTAAACAGAGACACCTCCACCTTTAGTCCCTGCCTGTGAAGTAGCTGGCCTAAATGTGTGGAAGGCATTATAACCTCACACTGCTGGTGTGCTCTCTGCGGCTTTAAACCATTTCTCAGTGACCACACAGATATCAGCATTCT
This sequence comes from Protopterus annectens, assembly GCF_019279795.1. Lineage (NCBI taxonomy): Eukaryota > Metazoa > Chordata > Ceratodontiformes > Protopteridae > Protopterus > Protopterus annectens. Next base: position 723,382,425 of record NC_056725.1, on the reverse strand, counting down.
CTAGGGTAAAGAAAGCTTCTAGGGAGTGGAGTTTTTTGTTTAGACTTCTAACTTTGAATGTATTGACTAGTTAAAAAATGTTTGCTAGACAGATTAATTTGAAGTTTTTCACATAAACACATGACAGAGTCAACTGCAGAGCAAAAGCATTAAATAATGAAAGTACCTCTACCCAGTTGTTAACCCTGTATTTGATTTCCTTGGGGTAGCTGCTAGCACTGATACTCAGGCACCTGAATAAGGCAGCTAAGAAAAAGTTTTACATTTAACTAATGAGGAAAAATATCATGGGATAAAATAAGAAACAATAAAGGCTATGGATACATGCATGCAGACAAACATGGTGGCCTAGTAATTATGACTGCAAATGAATATAATTTAACCATATTTGACCAGCTTCTGAAGAATGCTATGTCACATGAATAGATTAGAAAAAATGGAATGTTTTAAGAATTTAAGAAGACTGACACTGTAGTAACAGACTTATTTGCAATTTTATTTTGATTGATTTTTGTGATTTTTTTTTAAGCAGTGAAAAAGCCAACAATAGCAATTTTTTGTTATATAAGCTGTATTCTATTTCAGGTAGTATGTCTATTAGATTTGTTGTTAGTGTTACAGGCTGTAAAACTGATTCCACTGTAATGCTGGTGAAGCAACACTCACTAGTACAACAGTTGGAGAGCTATATAAAGTATTATTTTTATCTTATCGGTACAATAAAAGACCAGCAACTTCATGAATGGATGTAAAATAACTATTATCAGTAATTCCATAAAAAGTGGGGTTAATGCCAGTAGAAAATGATTAGAGCATCAAGACTGACTTTGACTATAATTTTGTCAAATGTGAGCTAGAAAGTATCCTTTTAACCCAGAAATACCGAGATGTTAGTGTGAAGAGTATAACTGGAGATAACATAAAAACAAGAAAGATTTATTGAAACCATTAACTCAGGGTAGTTTGATGCAAGGGTATAAATGTAGAATGGTTTTGGATTACTCTAGTGGCATTTTTTTCAGAGCACTTTTTGGCCCCTGCTCCATCCTATGGTCTACCAACCTCATGACTCACATGAATACCAGTTCTACCAGCTGCTTCATTTTTCCCCCTAGACTTCCTGCAATATTGGTGTCAGTCACATAACCTAAGGCCATCTGAGGGGCTTGGCTGTCACTCTCAGCTGGGGGTATACTGCCTTGAGATGTACCCTGTATTCCCCCTTCTATCTATGGCTGCAGCTGAGGACTGGGTGTGCAATAGTGGCATGCAGTGTATTGCTCATTCCCTGCAGCAGCTTAGGCAAGCCCACCACCTTTTCATCTCCTTGGACTATGCCCCATCGGGTTGACGCCCACAGTGTCTACAAAGGATCAATACAGAAAATTCCCATGTAACCATGCCGCAGATAAGAAAAGCCTATTTTTCCCCTACCTCTCCATCAGTTACATGAACCACTAATTGTACCCAGGTTTTTGATTTCTAGCAATTTATGTTTTGTCTTTCTATCTATGTATAAATATCTATAAATATCTATCTACATAGGTTCATAGGTTCATAGGTGTGTACTAGGATAATGGCACTGGAGTCTTTACAAGCCTAGCCCATAGGATTACCCTGGCATCGTGCCACCTGACCGTAGTTCCCAGTGCCTCTGTCGAGTAGAGCCACTGGAGTGATCCCCATGGTGAATTTTCTATTTCCCATCCACTCATCAAGATTTCTCTTGAAGAAGGCCAGTGAGGTTCTCTGTTTGACATGTACGCAAAGTCTATTCCACAGAATGGCAGTCTCTGGGTTATGAACCTGTCTCTCCAGCACGTTCTGTTGATTGTGGTAAGGCTGAGGTCTCTGGAGCATGTGGTGTGGTGGGATTGGGATTTCTTTAGATGTAGCATTTCTAACAGATCTGGGTCAGACCTGGCTTTGTAAGTCAAGCCGAGATCGCCTCTAAGTAAGTGATATGAGACAGAGATTAGTTGGAGTTTTTGAGTCTGTCCATATAGGACAAGTGTTTAAGGCCTAGGATCCTTTTTGTGAAGTATTTTTGTGGCCTCTCCAGTTGTTGCAGGTGTCTAGTGAGGTACATGCCAAATGGGGTATTGTAGTCAATGATTGGCCTAATGAGGGAAGAGTAGAGGGAGACAATGACCTCTTTCTTCCTGGATGCAAAACCCTTAGTAATGAGATGTCCCACATAGAAGGACTTGCTTCCCACAGTGGCAATGTGGTGGTCAAAATAAAGGTTGCTGTCAACCTGTGTTCCCAGATCTCTTATAAAACATTCTGTGTTCAGTGGACTACCATCGATGTGGTAATTCATGGGAACCGAGTTTTTCCCAAAGGGGATGACGACACATTTTTTGGCATTGAGCTTCAGGCCATGGTTCTGACACCAGTTGTTGGTTTCAGTGAGGCCTTTCTGTAGGATGTCAGCATCACTTGGGGAGTTAATAATAGCTCCCAACTTGCAATCATCTGTGAACTTTATCAGACAGAGTCCCTTAGTGTTGGCCTAGACTTCAGAGAAGTAGATACTAAACAGGAGAGGACCCAGGACCAAACCCTGCCGGACTCTACTCATGACTGGTCGTCAGTCTGACTAGGAATCAGCTACTTTCACACTGTGGATTCTATCTGTGAGTCATTTTGCAAGCCACCTAGTGATATAGAGGTTGGTGCCTAGCTTAGTGAGCTTTTCTATGATTCCTGAGTGGGGAATGGCATCAAAGGCCTTGGCCAGATCACGTTAGGCTGTATGAACCACCTTGCCATCATCCAGAGTTCTGGTGACTGACTCAAAGAAGTCATCCAAGTTGAGCAGGCATAATCTATCCTTCAAAAAAACAAATTGTGTGAATTCCAGTGTTTGGAGATTCCCTATATCCTTGTTTATTAGGTCCATGATGATGCGTTCCATAGCTTTGCATATCAGACTCATCAGGCTAATGGGGTGATAGTTCCCAGGGTCTGTAGTCACTCCTCCTTTGTGGAGAGGGATGAGTGTATCAGTGCACCATTCGGTAGAAACAAAGCCTGAGATGAGGCTGTGATTGAACAGGGCACACAGGTGACATGCCAGTTCACTCTGTAGTTCATGTAGAGCATAGCCAGGGATATTGTCAGGTCCCATACAAGCTGTATTCTTGGCCTTGGATAGTGCTGTTTTAACCTGTGCAGCAGTAATACTTGGTCTACTTCAGTAGACCAACTGCTTACTTATCCGACACCCAGTTGCCTGAGATGAAAAGACTGACAACTTCATAAGACTGCCATCCGGAAGACAGAAGTTTCACTTGAGGTAAGTAATTGCTTGGCCATTCCAATTAAAGTAACTAAACTAAGCAAAACTAAATCCACCGATGTGGGGGCCTTTGCCCCCCATACCCCTAACTAAATATACCAACTCTGTGAACCCACTACCGTGGGAGTAAGGGTCAACGTTCAATAGGATGGCCAAACGGTTACTTACCTCATGTGAAACTTAGGTCTTCCGAAAGTGGGTCTTGTGAAGTTGTCGGTCTTCTCGTCTCAGGCAATTGGGTGTCGGGTAAGTAAGTGGTCAGTCTACTGAAGTAGACCCATATATATATATATATATATATATATATATATATATATATATATATATATATATATATATATATATATATATATATATATACACACACACACACACACACACACACATATATGTAAATAAATATATATATATATATATATATATATATATATTTATATGTATATGGGATCCATACTGATCCCTGAATGAAAATATCACTGAATCACTAACGGCCGGGCGTGCTTACGTGAAAGTGCTTTTCACCGAAGAAGCACTTTAGTGTAAGTATGCCTGTTGCGGAGGTCGTACAACACTGCGGATAAGGGAAAATTCCCTTTTCCCCCACTGTAGTGCGATCTCAGAGTGAGAATATTAAAGTAGGGGGATGCAGGGGAGCTTGCCCCCCTGCAAAAACATTAGTTTAATTTTCTTATTTTTTTGTTTAACACACTTTAGTGAAAGTGCTTTTTCGGTGGAAGCGCTTTCACTAAAGTGCATTTTATGATAGTGGATTCGGACTGTTAAACTTTCATTCAACAGTCCTAGATCCATATATATGGATCTACTTTACAAGCTCAGAGTTTCAAAACTTCAAATTGCAAATGGTTGAGACCATAAGATCAAAGTTTTGAAACTTCAAAATTGTACTAAAAAAATGCTGAATAAATAAACCAACTCTAAGATCACATTACAGTGAGGAACATGGTAAATTTCCCATTCCACACTGTATGGCGATCTCCATTCAAAATGTTTGAAGTGTCAAAAATTTGATCTTATGGTCGTGACAATTTGCAGTTGGAAGTTTTAATACTTCAAGCTTGTGAAGGGAATCCATATGTGTATATATATATATATATAGATATATATATATATATATATATATATATATATATCTATATATATATATATATATATATATATAGATATGTATATATATATATATATATATATATATATATATATATATATACAGAGAGAGAGAGAGAGAGAGAAATGTATGTGTATATATATATATATATATATATATATATATATATATACATATATATATATATATAGATAGATAGATAGATATATAGATATATATATATATATACATGGTTACAGGTATTCACTCAAGTAAACAGCTTGTCCCAATGTATCCCATGCACTGGTAGTCAACTGGAAGCAATAGTGCATTCAGGAAGATCAACTTTTCCCATTTGGTCATGGTTGTTTGATCAGGTGGTTGGTATGTATAAGTCATTGTGTATTACAGTCAGAGGCCCCCCCCCTCCATATCAGACGGTATGGTAGCTAAAGTCCTACTTCCAACATAAACCATAATTATTAATATTTATTTTTCTTTTACTGTGCTGATTAAAGAAGAATAATGCTATATTTGTTCCTTTTGGAACAGTTTAGTTTTGGATATGTATTATTTGTATTTGTCTGCTTGTGTGAGTGTGTGTGTGTGTGTGTGTACATATATATACAGAGAGAGAGAGAGAGAGAGAGAGAGAGAGAGATGAACATGATGATAGTTAGAAACAGCTATAGATATGTACAATATGACACCAAGTGTGTGCAGGGTACAGATACTACCACAAGCGTAGTGGTGTGGTTAGTACTAACATGAAGAATTAATGCCTTACAGTCACTGGGTGTGTGCAAATACCTGTACCATGTGCATAGCCATTATAGTCATCTACATTTTGTGCAGTTAGAGTTTTATGTTAAGACCATTTACGTACAGGTGGATAAAGACTGAATCCATGAGCATCATTTTCTCAAAATTCAACCTGCTGAGGATTGAGACTTCTCCATGCTGGCAAGTTGTGTCAGCAGTAATGCTCTTTTGAGGGGAATTTCCCCCTTCTTCAAGTTGGTGTGACTATGGAGTTGGTATTTATAAGTTTGGGGTATGGTGGGGTTTACCCCCTAATGTGAGATGCAGGGGGTACGCCCCCCCTGCAAAAACACTTTCAGTGTTTTTGGCCTTTTCTTGGGGGGCTGTAGTTCCAGGGAGCCAGTCCTTGGTAGGTTAAACTTCATCCACTCATAGAGGCAGCATATTAAGTACTTGCAGATTTTTAGGTGTTTCTTTAAAATAACGTGAAGAAAAACACAATTTGTCTGATTTTATCATCTGTCTGTGACAACACATCTGTTTTCGGAGCTCCCTCTCTTTATATATATATATATATAGATATAGATATAGATATAGATATAGATATAGATATAGCTATTGATATAGATATAGATATAGATATGAATGTATATGAATGTATGTATGTATTACAGTCATGTGGTTGAAAGTTTATTTTGTTGCACAGCCAAAATAATAGCTAAAAATCAGCTGATTAAATGTATTGGCTTTTCTTCCTGTGTGAGACTGTGGTACAATGGGAGTTGGGATTTTACACAATAAAGTATGATCCTCACTGTTGCCCTCAGTTGATCCTCTGACTTTATTTGACTGGCTATTTTTACCCATAGGAATATATAATTAGCATGAAGTGCAGGTTAAGTGTTTTTTTTTTCTTTTTCAGTAGCTATGTTTTCAAGCATTTGTGCTTCATCAATTAATGTTTGCTTGGTTGATCTCCAGAGCACTGTACTGTTATAATTTAATCAGCATGCTCATCACTTTTGTTGGGTAGTTGAACTAATAAATTCACTGTTTAAATCATAACAGTGTGGTGCTGTCAAGGTTTTTTGAGCCATATGTTTATTTTCTTCTTCCACCATGGTGTCTAAAGTTACGTGTATGGGTTGTTGGATTTAATAAAGTGTTTAGATGTATTTGTATATATATATATATATATATATATATATATATATATATATATATATACATATATATATATATATATATATATATGTACATATATATATATATATATATATATATATATATATATATATATATATATATATATATATATATATATATATATGTCTACTTTGATTCACTGAAAACTCATTTCACTGAATTTCAATTCACCATCAAAAAATTTCTGAAAGCTCAAATCACTGGAAACTCATTTCACTGAATGTAAGTACAGTTGGGGAAATAAAACATATATTCCTTTTAATCCTGGAGTTAGTATATATAGTTAGGGCGGTGTGGGGGGCACAGACCCCAACATTGGAGGGTCTGGGTGGTGTAGCCCCCACCTACTTAGCTTTTATATTTATGAATCTCATTTCACTGAAAGCTAACAATATAAAACCAAAAGTAGATCAAAATGGACTGCAGGGCTATGTCTACCACACCCACCAATGTAGGGTGCTGTGCTCCACTCACACCCCTAACTATATATACTAAGTCCAGGATTGCATTACCGTGGGGGAAAAGGACATATACATTTTATTTGCCCAACAGTACTTCAGTGAAATGTGATTCAGTGAAATGAGGTTTCAGTGATTTCAGCTTTCAGTGATTTGGTGTGAGTGTTTTAAAATTCAGTGAAATGAATTTTCAGTGAATCAGAATAGACCTATATATACATACATGTGTTTATGTGTGTGTGTGTGTGTGTGTGTGTGTGTGTGTGTGTGTGTGTGTGTGTGTGTGTGTGTGTGTGTGTGTGTGTGTGTGTGTGTGTGTGTGTGTCAGATTATCGAACTTCCAAAACTTCGAAATTCATATGGTCGAGACAATATGATCAAAGATTTGGAACTTCAAACGTTAAAAAAAAAAAAAAAAGGAAAAACAAAAAAATTCTATTTTTAACGTTTTTACACGGGGGGGGGGACCCTCTTACACCCCCCTCCTGGTAATTAAATATACCGACTGCAAGATCACATTACATTGAAGAAAAGGGTCAATTTCCCATTATGTGTTGTACCAAGCTCTCCATCCAAAAGTTTGAAGTTTCAAAACTTTGATCATATGGTCCTGACCATATGACTTTCAATGTTTTGGAACTTTCATAATCTGACAGGGACCCACATAAATATATATATATATATATATATATATATATACACACACACACACACACACACACACACACACACACACACACACACACACACACACACACACACACACACACACACACACACACACACACACATATATATATATATATATATATATATATACTTCTGGTTTAAAATATGTGGAGCTTGACTTCAGGGTTCTATTATAAGTGAAAATTAGTGGTAAGAGAAATATAGTTGCTAGTGAGATTTTGAAAGTTGTGAGAAGGGATTTGGAACTGAAAGGGTAGCATTGGTGGCCTGCTCCAACTTGCTTTTTTCCATGCAGGGTATGATAAAGTTTTTTTTATTCATTTTACATACCACCTCTTAGCAGAATATGACACAAATAAAAAGGTCTAAAAGTCTAGCATCTCTCACTGGATCCGCTCCCATGCATTCAGTACATCGGGCAACAAGCACCCTTCAGCACTCATTATTTCCATAGCAGATACAGGTTTTACAGGATCAGGTTGCTAGCCTGGTGACCAGCTCTCCTCAGAGGGTGCACCACACACTCGCACCTAGGACCAGTTCAGAGTGTCCAATTCAACTACTGCATGTTTTTTGAAATGTGGGAGGAAACCAGAGCAAGGAAAACTGTTTTTTTCCCATTTCTTAATTGCTTATTTCAAATAAAATTTTATTTCTTATTTTTTTATAACTACAGAAATTTACCAAATGAGTTATTTTAGCACCAACAATATTTTGTCAAATTAATTTTATTGCCTTATATGATTAGCTCCACATTTTTTTTCCTTTAACATCAAGTTTCCCAATTTGGAAAAAAGAAGGCAGCAAAATGTAAGTACCATGAATGCAGTGCATTATTCTGTAATAATGTTATTTCATCCAATTCTTTCAAGCGTGTTTTGGCTGTAACCAGGTCATTATGGAAGAAAGTACCAGATGGAATATGGATCCACATGTCATTACTGGGTTTTCCTACATATTTTTTTAACCTGTTTTCTGAATGCATCACATGTAATACTTAATGAAAATATGATGTTCCAGTTTTGAATTCTAATATTTCATTTCCCTGCACATTGTGTAGCAGAATAAAACTTTACCTTGCTACTTGTAGAAAGTTTTTTAAGCAATAGAAGTAATTTAATCAAATTACATAATTGTTGCATATGATTTCTTCATTTGCTGTAGTAAGCCATATGAATGATTAACATATGTTTTATATATTTTTTAGGACAGGACAAGACAGTATACTATAAATCATGAAATAATTACTGTGATGTCTATTTAAAACATTTCCTTCGAAGGTTAGTCTTTTAAAAGAGCTCCACAGAGTTATCCAACCAGCCACTGCTCTGCTATATTCGTATGTGCAATCCAGGGAATTGATGCATTCTGCTAACCATAAGTATAATTTTTTACTATATTTTGCACTTTTTATCTGTATTTTTGCTTTATTGCTGATTTTTTTTAAACTGTTCTTGCTGATTTGTTGCACTTTTGTCTGCTGTAGCATAGACTAGGTTCAGACCTGCTGAATCTGGTTCTCTTTGCTAAACTGAACAATAAACCAGGCTACCTTTGGTTGGAGAGGCCCCCCCTGCACCCTTGTCTACACAGACAACCCTCTATTCCTAAATCACACAAGTATGATTTGTGAGAGATGCATCTACACTAAAAATCTGCAACCTGTGCTCATTCTCAAACAGAACACTGAACAAATTGTCAGGTCACATACTACATCTCATACGCAAACCATGCACTTCAAACAAAAACCATCGTATGCGGAGTTACTCACCAGAAACCTACCTAAACACCAGAGACCTTGCAAACACAAACATGCTACGCCTAACAGCACCAGTGTCTCACAAATACAAACACAGCTAAACCAAATGTTTAGTCATAAGTGACTCCAGTTTGAGACATACAGATGTCTCACTCACCAAGCTCGACAAGGAGAAGATTACTGTCACTTGTCTATCATGCCAGGATCCATCAGATCACACATGCATTCACGTCTCTTAACAACAAGTACTGTAATGACTCCATCATAGTTCATGTTGGTGTGAATGACTTAAGACACACCTCACAGAACTATATAAAGAAAGACATGATTGATCTCTATGAATATGTGTCCCAAGCAGGTATATCCCTTGCCTTAAGCAGCAGTCTACCCTCACTTAAGATGATACCATAATATAAACAAGAATGACTGACTTCAACAATTGGCTTAGTTTCTGGTGTCATTCTAAGAGGATCCAGTTCCTGACAACCTAAATGACATGGTTGATAGATCACGCAGCTTTGCCAAAGATGGTCTTCGCCAGTCACCTCTAGGCTTTCGGTTACTGTCTAAGGCACTTGCCTCCCCCATAGTGCATTTTTTAGGCAAGGTCTCAAGAACAAAATTTCTGACATGAAAATATCTCAAACAAATAAATTAAAGGTTGTGCTGCGAAACGCTAGGATTTTAAATCAAAAACTGCACTCTCTGGAAACACTCCTCTTCATGGAGGATGTTGACATCTGTGCAGTCACAGAATCTTGGTTCAGGGTTGCAGAGAGTACTCCAGCCTTGCAAGGGTACAATGCCTTCCAGACTTTCTGACCACAAAATGAATGTGTGAGAACCAAAGGAGAAGGAGTATTATTATTCATCAAAGATAAAAACACCTCTAGTCTGGTCAGACAGGAAAACTCCATGGAGTTGCTCCAAGTTCAACTAACTGTGGGCAAGACCCCTCTTCAAGTCATCATTAGCTGTAGACCCCTTCAATAAACCATGAAACCTATGGTGCTTATTTAGACCTACTTGAGTCAGTAAAACTACAAGCAAACTCATGGGTGATTTTAACTATCCCTCCATTGACTGGGAAATGTGTAAGAGTAAAAACATGTTCAGACAAAGGTTCCTTGACTTTATTAACACTAATGCCCTGGGACAAATACTGTGCAACCCCACAAGGGGCTCAAATATTCTCAACCTGGTCCATACCAACACAGGTGACCATTGCACCACCACAAGTATAGGACCCTCACTAGTTAAATCTGTTCAGAAATCAGTCACATTTGAAGTTACTATAACACCTGAATCACCCTCCTAAGGGAAGACATAAATAATTTCCAAGCTCCTGTTCTCACATATGGCATTGACAGCTATACTAAGATATACACAAATGCCCTGTACAAACACTTACACAAATGTATTAACACAGCTGTACCTGATGGGATCAAAAAAAGATCCTTAAGAAAAAACAAACATCCCTGGTGGACATCTAGCATTAATAAGGTATACAACAAGAGGAAGAAGTTGCTGTCTAAGAATAAAAAGAGAGGTCCCAGCACTAGAACACCCTCCTCTGCTTGAACAAACAAATAAGATCACTTGTAAAATCCTCTAAGGGCAACTTCAAAAAAAATTATCAACCACATCTAAAGATAACCATAAGACATTCTTCAACAATATCTGTAACCTAAAAGGTAGGACCCAGGTGTGTGCTGAACTAGCTGTGGATGGCATCACACACACTGATCCTGTGAAAATAGCGAACCTATTAGCTGACAGGTTTGGTGAAAATTTCACCCTCCCATCCCCTCCAAACATTCCAAAAAGCATCCCCTCTACAGCTCCCTCACCTTGCATCTCCAAACAGTAAGTAATTAATGCTCTCTCTAAGACCAAAAACAGAGCCTCTATGGGATCGGATGTCATCCCAGGTTGCATTTTAAATGCTTTAAAACATGAGTTAGCATGTCCATTAGGTACTTTCTTCAACCACAGCTTGAGTCCTAGTTTTGTCCCTGCTGAATGGAAAACAGCAACTGTCATCCCCCTTCATGAAGACGGCACAGAAACAGATCCTGTGAACTACAGACCCATAAGCTTAACCAGCCTTATATGTAAGACCATGGAATGAATCATTATGCACCTTATAAATAAGGATATAAATAATCTCCAAACCCTTGATCCAACACAGTTTGGTTTTGTCAAAGGCAGGTCATGCTTGTTAAACCTGGTGGACTTCTTTGAAACATCACTAGAGCCATAGATGAAGGCAAATCTGTGCATACAGCCTACGTTGACTTAGCCAAGAGCTTTACCACAATCCCACATTCAGGCATCATTGATAAACTCTCCTAGTTGAATATCAACCCTCATGTTGTCAGGTGGGTTGTTAACTGGCTCACTGACAGATTACACTCAGTCAAAGTTGGGGACCTTACCTCAACCAGCAGAACTGTCACCAGTGGGGTTCCATGGGGGCCAGTGCTGGGACCTCTGTTTTTAAAATATACCTCTAAGAAGTTCAGGCCAAAACAGAGGGGCTGTGGCTGACTAAGTTTGCTGATGACTGCAAATTAGGTGCAATCATTAAATCACCAAATGATATCAATATACTTCAAGAGGGACGTACACAAACCAATGACTGGTGCCAAAGCCATGGACTCAAACTCAATGCTAAAAATGCATTTTTTATCCCCTTCAGTAAAAGCAACATCTCTGCAGACTATCATATAAATAATAATAGCCTAAATAACAACTCAGTAGTGACATACTTGGGAATGTAAGTTGACTGTAGCCTAAACTTTGACCACCATGTGTCTACTGTGGTAAGGAAGGCATTCTACTTGACATACCTTATTAGCAAAGGCATTGCCTCAAGAGAGAAAAAGGTCATAACACCCCTGTACTCGACCGTCATCAGGCCAATAATTGAGTACAGTGCTCCCTTACCAGGCCCCTGCAGCAACTTGAGAGACCTCAAGATATTTCTAACCAAGAAAGTTCAGGATCTCCAGCACATGTCATACATTTACAGACTGAAGTCACTGTCACTGTACTCAGTAGCATACAGACTACTTAAAGGAGACTTATGCCTGGCCTACACAGCAATCTCAGATCCAAACCTGATTGAAATGCTGCACATCTGCAAGACAAATAGGATAAGGATCACCCACTCCAGGGATCTTAACCTGCCCTGTGACATAAATAGGACCTGCTGGGGAAACAGATATGTCTCTTAGCGGTTGCCACTCATCTGTAATAAGCTAACAATTCACATCAAACAAAGTCTGTCTATGACCTTCTTTGAACGTAGCCTGGATGACTGGATGGGAAACTTTAAATTCCTGCTGGGGATTTCACCTATAACTTTCTAGATATGGGCAATCGTTGCTAACTAGATCTCAAGTTTAGCCAAGATCCTTTATATTGGGTTTTTCTAGTATTATATTAGGTACACACAGCTAGGCTTATAAAGACCTTCAGGTCAATAGCCCAGTAACTACCTATGAACCTATAAATGTATACAAGTCATTTTGTTAGCATGATGTAATGTTTGCCATCTAATGAAATTGCACACACTTGCCCAATCCATTAACATTAGTGTATGACTTTAGAATACAAAACTCAACCAAATGTTATTTTTCTATTTTTCTGCTGTAAATATAAAACTGTCATGTAATTTTTTATTATCTGTGAGACTAAACAGAGCTAACTAAACATTACTGCTTGCAATGAGTACATTGCTCATATTTTGTCTATTTTTGGCATGTTTTTTGGACATGAAGAAATGGAGAAGGTTTCAATAAAAACAAAAAACTGCCTATGGATATCATTCTGAAATGGTACCTCTTTGACCTAAAAGTTCAGCAGTCATGACAATCTGAGATCTATGTGGTAGTGCTTGGGACTCACTTGCAGTTAGTGTGTGTGCTGTCTTGAAATTATAAGCCAGAAGTTACAGGAACATAAAGCGAAGCCATTCATCATCATTATGGCTGAAGCAGTGGTACAATATGCTCTACCTTCAGGTTAGGCTATGATAAAATGTTTGTTTGCCGTACATAATAATTTGTTATTATACTTACATTAGTAGCAATATTAACATCTGGTATTCTTAGAAGATTAATCAAATTATGACATACACAAATGTGTTCAAATTCAGACTGTCATCACTCATCTATTTTACTTAAAAGGGCTCTATGAAGCTAGAGAACGAATAATAATGAAAGAGCTGTGAAACAGGACACATTTTGCAGAATGGTTACATTCATTTGAAAATATAGATAAAGTAAGCTGATTAAAAATGAATCGGAAAAGAAATACAGAAAATGCCATTCGGCTCCATAAAGAAAACAAACACATTTAAATTAAGAAGGCATGAATATAGCAGAAAAATAAAACCACATTGACTGTGTGTAGCTCCAGAAAAACACTGGTTTATATAATAGGTTTACAGATAAGTACAAGACCCAGCTGCCCATCCCGGCCATTTTAAACCTAGCCAATTATCCTTTTTGTGCTTGAATTAATTTATCCCATTTGGTTATAGATTGTCCTTATCCATCCCATGGTCGATAATTATATATAACCCTGCATGAGCATAACTGGGATCACAGCATAGATAATTTGAGGAAACCCAAGCATTGCCTCTGTCCACTGGTAGTACAAGGGGTAGTCCAGGATTACATTTCCTGTTTCCCATCTATAGATCCAAGTTGTATTTGTATATGGTCATGGATGAACTTTGTTTTATGTGGATGGAGAGTCTGTTCCACAGCAGTAGTATGCTCTGTAAGACGTACCTATCTCTCCAAACCCTTCTCTTGATGTTGTGGAGGAGTTTTAGATCCCCAGAACAAGTATTTCTGATGCCATTTGACTTGCTGATGTACATTAAGTCCATCAGTAATGAGTCACAGGATACCTTGTATGCCAGACACAGGTCACCTCTTAGCAGTCTGTAGGATACCGAGTATAGGGACAGGGACTTTAGTCATATAGGACATGTTGTTTAGGCCTTGTATCTTTTTAGTAAGGTATCTCTGTGGGTCTTCAGTCGTTGCATGGGTCTGGACAGTTACATGCTGAAAGGGGGCATTGTATTCAATTACTGGCCTAATGAGGTCTGAGTAAATGGGGACTCTAACATCCCTAGATCCAGACACAATCCATTTGTTTATAGGAGGGCTTTCTTACAACAGTGGACACATGTTGGTCAACAATTAGGTCACTATCAACATACATTTTCAAATCCTAGACATCTTAGGGGTGTTGTGTTACTGAGGTAGTTTTCTAAGATAGATGACTTCCCAAAGGATACAATAATGCATTTTTAGAGATTTAGTTTTAGTCCATGATCTTGGCACCAGTTATTTATTTGAGATAAACCTTCCTGCAGGATGGTTGAGTCATTTAGGGATTCACTGACTGCTTCTTAGTTGCAGTCATCTGCAAACAAGGCAAGAGCCGTTTGGAATTTTTACTTCAAAAAAAGTAGATGCAAAACAGGAGAATTTCCAGCATTAAACCCTGGAGTAATCCACTCATGACTGGTCTCTTCATGGAGGCAACTTCTCTTATTTTGATTTCCTGTCTCCTATCTGTGAGATAGCTGGTAAGATTGGGGTTTATTTCCAGCTTATTTGGCTGTTCTACTATGCTGAATGGGGAATTTTATCAAAGGATTTGGCCAGGTTTAGGTATGTGGTGTGTACTGTTTTGCTTTCATCCATTGCTTTGGTAACCAAATTTTGCTCAGATTGTTTTCTACCTGTCTGTATGGGAAATGCAAAGACTTACTATGTGATTCAATAAAAATCATGTCCTACTGAGTAGACGGCTGCACTGCATGATACAATGTTCGTGCACATTGTGCCTTGGAAACAGTTTGTGTAAAAAAGGACAAAATTGTATACAGACATGCCAAACAGAGTATGCACTGTTAAACTATCATTGTTTGGCACAGACATCTAATAATAACAAAAGTGATGTAATGAAATGTCTGTTTGTAAAAGGCTGTAGAGAGGTACAGACCTATTGACAATTTTAAGGCAAGCTAATCTTCCATTTCTTACCAGCATAATATAATGTGGTTCCCATAATCAAGGATTTCTCCCTCCCTTATAATAAGCAAGCAATAATGCCTGACAAGGTGTGTGTAAATGTGCAATTAATCACTACTTAGGGGTATTGTGAGGCCAGATTTTTTCCTACATATATATATATATATATATATATATATATATATATATATATATATATATATATATATATATATATATATATATATATATATATATATATATATATATATATATATATATATATATATATATATATATATATATATATATATATATACATGTGTGTGTGTGTGTGTGTGTGTGTGCGTGTGTGTGTGTGTGTGTATATATATATATATATATATATATATATATATATATATATAGATATATATATATATATATATTAGCCTTCCCTGTCCAGGGATCCTGTTATACCATCCAATCTATAAATATATAACAATTCTCGTAATCAATATTGCATTGTTCCAGTTTCCTAAAAATAATTATATAGTAATATTCATTGTTCAAGGATGACCTTTCATCATTCTTTAAATAAATATATACTAATACTGTTTAGCTATGATCTGCCTTTCAACTTTCCTGTTAGTAAACATATATAATAACAGTCACTACCCACTGCTATCCTCCTTACTTCCTTACTGTGCACTATTTAGGCAGAAAGATTAACTACCCTATGCAGACTCATGGGGACACCATGAATGAGCATGACGACCCAGATGTTTCATGTTTTAGACAACACAAATTGCAAATGTAAATAATATTGTTAATACCCCTAGATCATTATGCTGTCGCCTGTTATGTAAAAGCCTGTTGCAAATGTAGGGTATCCGTACAGAGTTAGGTGATAAGACTGTGGAAAATGGACAGAAGGTTTATTGGAAGATAGATCACCAGCCCCTGCTGTAAGCTCTAGAGATAGATAGACAGATAAACGGATAGAGAGAGAGAGAGAGAGATAGAGAGAGAGATATGAAATTTGCTGGAGTATGGTGTTACATATGTCGCTATTACAAGCTGTAGAATTAGTCAACAAGTTTTGTGATAAGTGTCTGGCATTTTTCTCTGTAGAAGAGAATATTTTTAATTATTGCTTGTGTGTGTGTTTACATAAGTCATGCATAAAATTAAATGTAAGTGCAAAATATCTAACATTAATTTCACATTTTTTAATGAAAAGTACAAGAACTTTAACATTTGCAGTGTTCTGCTATGATGGTTTAAAGTTATTAAACAATGAGGAAATTATTTTGTTTCTTTTTGCTTGTTAACAAAACATATTGAATATTTACTTGAAATGTATTTGTTTTATTTAGCAGGTGGGTACAATGCATAGCTCTCAACCTCATAGAGCAAGAATCCTGGTCAAAGCCATAAATAATGGGGGAACAAAGGTCCAAAAATAGGGACCATTTTTAAATACTGCTCTTACAAACTTTGGAAATTTGATAGAATAACATGTTTTGCATTAAGTTGGATTTTTTGAAGGGCATGAAGCCTGAATCACAAATGTCTTTCATTCCTCAATATCTTGCCAATGATTGCCAGAAAACCACAGTTTTATGAGTAACAGGCTAAAAGCATGAGGCAAAAATCTGGACATTCTGCGAAAATCTATGCAGTTGAGAGGTATGATACAATGAAACACTGGGACCCCTCTTTTCAGTCTCAATCTGAATGCAAAGAATAAAAAGTTGAGAATTACAGCAACATGATACAGGATTTTTTGCAAACCGTATTCACAAATTGCAATAACTTAGACAGATTATCAATAAAATGACAGTCCATGAGTATAGTGGCTGCACATTGTTAATATCATTACTGAAATCGGTAATCATATCTAATTGCATCCAGTAGTAACAGAGTGATTACATCAAAGCTAAATTTCATACAAGGAAGTTATTCACAAGAATGTAACATTTATAAAAGTATGGATTTATCAAAATAAATATACAGCCAAGGTACAGCAGCCATAATTAATCGGCAACATTAATTATGTGCTCCAGATCATTATCAACAGCATTATTTTAACAGAAAAGGTTGTCAGCGGGTAACAGGAGATGATTGATGGCAAGTGGCATGTGCGACAAGCCTTCTGAGAATCCCGCTCTACATAACATTAATCATTTTTGTCTTTAGTAAAGGTCAATTCCATTTGCTTGCAATATATGCCCTCACAACTGACATTACATGCAAGAACAAGTCCATCAATACTAAGTCTAGCGAGGTGAGGTAGCCATCAGTCTTGGACAAGCAAGGGATCTCCACCCACAATGCTTTTTCTAATAATGTCCTCAATACAGCCCATAATTTTTGGGTTGGAGGGCATGTACAAAACATATACAGTATATTTACCTTCTCATCCTGGAAGGTAGTGCAGGTGGTTTTGTTATGCCATAGCCAGGTAGACAATACCCCTTCCCCATCCTGAAGAGAATTGATTGTTCATGCACATAAGGCCACATTTGTAGCCTAATTTTCCCTGGCAGAAAGTTTTAATGACTGAAATGTGATGATGAGGATCTAAATTGCTCATATTTTAAGTAAATATTTCCCTATCCTTAATTACATCATTATCTAAGTGTCTGATATCTCAGTGGTCTTTAGTTGACAGGTCCCATTAATTTTGGATTTACCAAAAAGAGGAAAAAGGCTGTTTTATTAATCATTTGTATAATATCATCCCACTAATATGAACCTTATAAGTCTCATCTTTCCACTTTAAGCAGGCATGCTTCACTTGTAATATGGGGCAATTCCATAATGGAATCAAAGAACTCCAAAGGGACAAGTCAGGAAGAAACTGGATCAGAAATTTCATAGCAGCCCATGTTTCATCTAGCATATCATATCAGACAGTAGTAACCCATGGAGATTCTACTTTCACTATTTTGGCTTCTGCGTTTCCCCAGATAGTTGACCATCTCCCTATTACAAAATCAGTTGAAGGCCAGTCATCCCTATGCTAAACATGTGCCAGTCTGTTATGATGAACCACATGCATCTGTGTGGCAGCCTGGTAATCCATGTTCTGATTCTCTGTCTGTGATTATTCCAAAAGAAGTTAGGAAGTAGAGTACCTAATTTTTGCACCAGAAACTTTTATGTCTTTCTGGTATGTGCCTTTATAAATAGTATAATACAGATGCAACAAACACCTTGACTAAGGCTATTTTCCCAATTAACTGTAGTCAGAGATTATATCAAGCATAGACCCACAAAACATTCTTCTCTTTAAAGGCTCCGGATTCTGAGAGATCATCTAGTTTGGTTCAAGGTGTAATATGATACCTATGTATTTGGGAAGGATGTCACACCACTTGGATGGTAGGTGAGGGGCAGAGTAACGTAACATCTGTGCTGCCAAGTTGACACCAAAATGATTTCATTTTACTCAAGTTTAAGCTCAAACCAGATATACTAGAAACTGGATTCATGTGAGTTCATCAAGTTTTCAGAAACTCAAAATTCATCTGGTTGAGACCATTTCATCAAGTTTCCAAAAACTTGAAGTATAAAAAAAAACTCTATGTTTTTTGTGAGGGGGAGGGGGAAGCCCACCTTTAACCCATAAGTGGAGGTCTGTGCTCCCACACCTATGCAAATTATATATATCATTTCTGACTGGTAAATTCCTCTTTGAAGCACTCTGTAGACTGTGGTAAAGTGGGGATCAGGAAATGTATCCTTTCCCCCACAGCAGTGTGATCTCTGACTTGATATGCATACATTTCAGATGGTGGGTGGTGCAGAAATGGTTGTTCCCCTGCAAAAACATAGAGTTTTTTTGAGTTTCCAGAAACTCACTCATATGGTCTCGAACATAATAATTTTTGAGTTTCTGAAAACTCAGTGAAGTCATATAAACCCCTAGAAAATACCAGGAGAATGTCTAGTAGAACCTGAGCATCTCTAACAAGATTATTATCATCATCCACAAAGAAAAATCCCCTAGCTTCCACACTTATTACATTCTAGCCATCCAAAGCACCCAGATTATCAAGTATCCAATTTAAAGTTCCAATAAGAATAGAGTGAGAGGCAAGGGACATCCTTGGTGCTTTCCACACTGAATAGGGGAAGGACTGGATATCATATTGTTAAATAGCATTGCAGCTGAGGGATTGCTATAGATGGCCTGGATAGAACACAAGAATGCTTCTGGAAGACTGATAAATTTTAAGAGTTGGCATAGACAGTCCAGCGTTATAGAATCAGGTGCCTTCTCAAAGACTAACAAAAAGACTGGTGGTAGCTCCATTATCCATTTAAGACCTTGCATGTATAGGCAAAGGGTCCTAATATGGTCAGTGCTTGATCTATCTTTTATGAATACTGTTTGAATATTAGACACTAAATCTGAAATTAAGCAATCTATTGGCCAAGACCGTAGCATAATTTTTAAAACCCACATTATTTAAAGAAATGGACCTATAATTGCCCGTCTGTACCAAATCCTTATCAGGCTTAGGAAGGGTAAAAATAAGGGAGATAGTAGTAGAATGGTTAACCTGGATCTACCTTTGGTATGTTTGATTTAAACCTAACTGAACTGCATGCAAAATGTCCCCAAATGTCTCTGCATTAAAAAACAACTACTCCTGTAGCTTTTCCTAAGGGTGGTTGCTGTAAGACTGTCTTTATTTCAGATTTCTCAACTGACTGAGCTAAACAGGCTGCCTTCTGAGAAGTAATTTTAGGCATGTGGACTTTATTGGTAACAGCTATATCCCTTGTCTCCTCACTTTCTTTGCAATATAAGGCTTGATAAATATTTTCAAAGAAATTATCAATGTCTCTGGCCATTTTTGTCACTTTGCCCATGTTGCAGTCCACTAATTAGGAGATGGGGCACTGCAGCCATCTTTGTTTTGCATGTGTGACTAATTGTCTAGATCTTAGATAACCAAAACCCCATGAGCAAGTTTTCAAATTCTGTAACTCCAGGTGTGCCTTGTCATATTTTAATAAACACCACTTTTTTGTGAGCAATGTTATAATCCATTAACATTGCTTAATCATGAAACCTACCCTGTTTACCTTTAGGAAGCGCATCTTCAAATTTAGATCCCAGATTTGTTTTCTGTACCCAAACCTGCAGTAAACTAAGTCTTAGCTGCCAGGCATAGTCCCTTTAATTCTAAGCTGACCAAATCCCACTATACCAGTCTAGGGAAAGATCCAAGGGAATTTTTTTCTAGGAAGAGGTCAAGCCCCTTACATATATTCACTTCTAAATTCTCATCCATAAAATATTAGATCCACCCTCCAGAGTTTCTACTCCTTTTCTTAACCTGATCTGATACTGCTGAAAGGGCAGTGAAGGGGACTGGAAGACCTCCCTTTGAGTTACTTGAAAAAAATATCCTTAGAGGTTTATCAGTAATCTAGTCTATTAGACTATAAAGTACTAAGTATGGGGTATATAAACTTGTCATTGTCTGGGTGCAAAAAACACCAGACATCTTGTATGAACATACGTCTCATATGTTGATTTATAACCTTCTGAGATTTAATATGTCACTCCAAATTAGGAAGCATCCTGTCTTTGACAGAGTAGAGGGTGACATTATTTATTCATTTATTTATTACAGTTTGATAAATGCAAATGTTGGCTGCTCAACAGACCCTTTCCAGCAATGGGACAAATGGCAAGTCACCATTTGTAATAAAACATGGAGTATACAAAGAAAAACTGGATGTAGTACAAAATGGATGGCACAAAGAATGAAAAACAGAAAAATGTCACTAAAAATAGTACACATTTTTAGCATATGTACAAAGTTAATAATAAGTCAGTGCACATTTGGAAATTAACCTAGCAAATAATAATACATAAAGTCTATGGGTGGTGGCACTTGAAGGGGGGGGGGGCTAACATTTAATCATTCTCTCAATGGCAGAATGAGTCCTTTGCTAGGTTCCCTTAGTTTCATTTTGAAGAACTGTAAGGCTCTGCTATTTATATGTAGTTTTTAAAGCTTTTACTTATGTCACAGTGATGGTTATGAGAATCAAAGAGTAAAGCAAAACTAAACCTTGTTTTTGGATGTTGGACATTAATTTTAAGAATAAAATTACAATCATCCCCCCATCAGAAGCATTGAGTCAGGATGCTCACCTGACTCCAAGGTAGTAAATGTTGTGTTGTGTCTTTCGGCTTTTCCCGGTTAGGGGTCACCACAGCGGAACTCCGGTCCACTAATGATTGGTAGTTGATTTTTACGTGCCGAGTTACCAGCCCTGACACACAACCTTCAACGAAGGTACGCCCATTCACGCATGTCTTCACGCAGAAGACGCTCTAGCTGAGAATCGAACCGGACAGCATCTTACTGTGAGGTGACAACGCTACCGCAGCACCACCACGTTTCAGAAAAGAAAAGGATGGTCTACATTTGGACCATGATAGAGTAATGCACAGATAAGAATAAAATAATAAGAACAGTAAGATGCAGATGGCATCAATGTACAGAGATCGGTACAGGAAAAATGCAAACCCATCTATATACATAGCTCATTTTACATAGTTTGGCAGATATGGATGCAAACATAGATTATTGTAAGTTAGATATTTAAGTAATAGATCCAGGGCAGCTGCACTCTGCTTGTTGCAGTAGGCACACTCTAAGTTGTTTATAGGAGGAACTAAGGGTAAGGGGCTGAAGAAGGGTATTTGGGAGTGAGTCATAGAGTGTATTTAGAAACTCTGGTAGCACCTACAACAGAATTAGAATGAAATGGTAAGGTAATACTATAGTAAATTTAGTGAATATTTGACACTGACAGTATTATTTGACAGAAATAAGTTGGTGTAAGGACCTAAATTGAAGAAGAAGAATAAGCCTTTCTGTAATTAGAAACCAGATAACCTACTTGATTACAAGACGATGGTGAAACCTCCTGCCTGCTCTAATGATAATGCAGAAGATGCAATTCTGCACTCGTGTATTTTTTGCACAATTTTGCTGGATGCTTAGCCAGTGAAAGTAAGGGCATATTCAAGTGTGTATAGAAGTACTCAACAGCTAATAGCAATCTTGCCTGTTCTGCAAATACTCATTTATACAGTTTTGCACGCTGAGAAATGTTTATGCTCACAGTATTTCATTATGCCATTTTGCACAAAGCTTTTCTCCTTAATTCAACATGAAAAACATTTTGAATATTTTTTTTATTTTAAAATTGTCTACATGTTAAAATCATCTCTCCTGGTCTTTTTTTTCCAGACTATCCAGAAATCAAATTGATTGTCCGGTAGTCTGGAAAACACTGTACAGATTCCGAAATTCTGTTTCAAAAAAAGAAACAGACTATCTGAGTTTGTTAAATCAGCTGATTTACTATGCTTTTTTACAGAATAGCATAGTAAACTGGCTGAAAGCAGGCATCAGGAAAGGAAAAAGAGGGCATTCCCTATCAGCTGATGTCATAGCGACATCAAAAAATGAGCAGAATGTAGATGGGAGAAGGGGTGGGAATGGGCAGAGTTATGATTGATGCGAGGGGTGTGTCCTTAGTCTGGTTTTAGCCACAACGAAAGGTGGCAACCCTAATATAATTAGAGCTTAAGCTATAAAGAAGTTTCTAAAAACAGTGTGCTCTAACTGTAAATTTAATTTTCTATGAACCAGTCATTGTAAAAACATCAATGACCACTGGGAGCAGACTCCACAGACCCTCTGTCCACTGTGAAATCTACAAATCACATTGGCTGTCATCTATCTAGTTTCTTCAGTTCCCACACATCTCTATATTCCACATTTAAGTTTGTTTATAGATTTACAGTCATTACTTGACTGCTTGAATGTTCTGACATATAGATTTTTACTAACATCAAAAAGCATGCAGTATCCTGAAAAATAGTTTAGTGATGACCCCCCCCCATTATTATTATTCTTTTACTGTAGCCATTTATTAACAACTCCTTTTTAACAAACTCCTGATCTTCTCCTAATGTTATATATTAATTTTCCCTTTTACCTTGTAGATAGCTTGAGCTTCTCCCAGCTCAGGTTGGCAATCTATTCCAGTATTCTTTGCAGAAAAGGCTGTATGGACATAAGAAAGCAGAAATGTCCATATGATACAGGAAGATACAAGCTTCAGGTCTGAAGATGTCTTGCATACAGCTGGATAAGAGCAGATGGGTCTATATTATATCATCGAACGCTTAAAAAAGCGAACACTGATTGATCAACCTATTTTAAGCGAAAGCTTACAATCTCGAACTGTCAGATCAGCGATTTGTTTTCCCAGGGAAAAAAATTGCTGATCCAAAACACATACACACAACACAAGCACACCAAACAAACAGAAATCCACACACATACACCTAAAATCTGATACCTAACCCTACACTAAACTATGCACACACCACTAACTACCCTCTTACCTTAACCCAAACCCTAAACCTAAGGTCCGTCACTATCACACACTCACCTCACCCGCTCCCTAACCCTAACTCACTTAAATCCGCCCTGACCCTCATGTCCACTCAATCGCACACACACCTAACCCGAGCCCTAACCCTAACTCATCTAAATCACCCTAACACTCACATCCACACAATCGCACACTTACCTGAATCCGACCGGTAACTTTCCACCATAACACTGAAAATACCAAAGCAACAGAAACGGACAACAGAATTCTTTCCCTAGGAAAAAATTTGTGCTTCTGCTTCTTTCGATAGTTTGCAGTTTCGCGAAAATACGTTCGATCAATCAGCATTCGCGTTTTTAAGCGTTCGAGGATATAATATAGACCCGAGCAGACAACAAGTATAAATAGTACTACAAGTTACGATATGCATGGATTAAAGCTGGAATGACATCCATCTGCTATGGCACTAAGAGATTAAAAACAAATGCTGATACTGTAAAAAAAAATATCATTCTGGAACACAGACTCAAATAACTTTGAACAAAGATTAATTACTATAGTTGATGATGAGATGAAAACAGTAAATACCGAGATCTTTGGAATTAGAAAGGTAAAATGGTTTGGGATATAATCATTACATTTCTACTAAGATCAAAAGTCTTGCAGAAAAAATGGAATACAGTACATGTCATAACTAAATAAAGGGTGTCAAAACTTATAACTTGATTATAACCACAGAAATGATAGAGGGATTTCAATCAGACTATAAGGAAAGCCATTCAACATTACAGTGATACTTACATGCTTCACACACATATAGCAGAAATGAGAAAGCTGACCAGTTTTCTAAGAATCTGAATCTGCATCACTTCTTGAAATGAGAACAAAAAGAGATGTTGCAGTCATCAGAGGTAATTACAGTATGGACATCTATTAAGGAATGGTTAGAATAATGGGAACGTTTAGCCTTGGAGTTGGAAATGAGAAAGGACATAGACTAGTAGAATTCAACCAATATTATTATGTGGTCATAACAATCACTCTCTTTCAACAGTATGAGAGGTGAAGTCACACATGGATATCACCAGATGATGAGTGCTGAACTAAGCCTGTCTTTACAGCTTATTTTCTGCAGTCTGTTAGAAAAAGCAAGTGCTTCCTTTGGCTCAGACCATCAGCTTCTTCAAAACAGTTTAGCATTATACTAAAGAAGACAGCAAAAGCATTTAGACCTAGGCTCAAGCTAAAAAGGCCTTTTTCCTATGACATGCTCCTTTGTGATTCAGAGATGTGAGCAGTGATGATGTAAGACTTTATTATCATCTAATTTGCAAGTATATGAGTCGCATTTGCTACTACAGTGTGCAGATCATTACTGATGTGCACATTATTGTAGCAAGCAGCTGCTCGTGTAGGCAGTGGCATTCTGTCCCCATCACTCTCCCAAGTATAAAAGTATACACACACACACACACACACACACACACACACACACACACACACACACACACACACACACACACACACACACACACACACACACACTCATACATATCAGTCCTTAACTTGTCTTTCCTCCCATTTTCCCCCAATGCCATGGAGTCTGAAATGCCATTTGGCACATCTATTATGCACTGGTGTCTAGTCTATCCCCTGATCCTTCTACTGCAGTTGGTGCCATTATGGCACTTAAAAGTATTTCTTGCTGTCTAGTGGTCACTCCACTATGTTTGTGCACAAGATTGAACACAGCACTTTTGCAACATAGTGAGGACAGCTGTGCTGATGTACCCAGTTGAGTCATTTTTTCAATCATTCAGCAATGTATATGTCTTTCTGGACTAATTAGCATATGCCTCTCCTACTGGATGTCTCATTAACATTTGGCATGGCCACATAGGTTCATAGTGTCATAGGTGTGTACTAGGCTAATGGCCCTGGAGCCTTTACAAACCTAGCCCATAGGATTACCCTGACATTGTCCCACCTGACCTTAGTTCCCACTGCCTCTGTTGAGTAAAGCCACTGGAGTGCTTCCTGGGGTGAATTTTCTATTTCCCATCCACTCATCAAGATTTCTTTTGAAGAGGGCCAGTAAGGTGCTCTGCTTGACATGTATAGGAAGTCTATTCCATAGCATGGGCAGTCTCTGGGTTATGAACCTGTCCCTCCAGCATGTTCTGTTGATTGTGGTAATGAGGTTGAGATCTCTGGAGTGTGGGGTGTGGAGGGATTGGGATTTCTTCAGATGTAGCATTTCTAACAGAGCTGGGTCAGACATGGCTTTGTAAGTCAAGCAGAGATCCCCTCTAAGTAGGCGATATGAGACAGAGAATAGTTGGAGTTTTTTATTCTGTCCATATAGAACAAGTGTTTAAGGCCTAGGATCCTCTTTGTGAGGGACTTTTGCAGCCTCTCCAGTTGTTGCAGGTGTTTAGTGAGGTGCATGCCAAATGGGGCATTGTATTCAATGATTGGCCTAATGAGGGACGAGTAGAGGGAGACAATGACCTATTTCTTCCTGGAGGCAAAACCCTTAGTAATAAGATGTCCCACATAGAAGGACTTTCTGACCACAGTGGCAATGTGGTGGTCAAAAGAGAGGTTGCTGTCAACCTGTGTTCCCAGATCTCTTATAACACCTTCTGTCTTCAGTGGACTACCATTGATGTGGTAATTCATGGGAACTGAGTTTTTCCCAAAGGGAATGACAACACATTTTTTGGCATTGAGCTTAAGGCCATGGTTCTGACACCAGTCGTTGGTCTCAGTGAGGCCTTTCTGTAGGATGTCAACATCACTTGGGGAGTTAATAACAGCTCCCAACTTGCAATCATCTGCAAACGTTGTCAGCCAGAGTCCCTTTGTGTTGGCCTGGACTTCAGAGAAGTAGATACCAAACAGGAGAGGACCCAGGACAGAACCCTGTGGGACTCCACTTTTGACTGGTCCATTGCCTGATGTGGAGTCAGCTACTTTCACACTCTGGGCTCTACCCTGTGAGCCAGTTTGCAACCCACCTAGTGATATAGGGGTTGATGCCTAGCTTAGTGAGTGTTTTTATGATTCCTGAGTGAGGAATGGTATAAAAGGCCTTGGCCAGATCAAGGTAGGCTGTATGAACCACCTTGGCTTCATCCACAGCTCTGGTGACTGACTCAAAGAAATTGACCAAGTTGAGCAGGCATGAAATCTACCCTTCACAAAACCAAACTGTGCAGGATCCAGAGTTTGGATATTCCCTATATCCTTGTTTATTAGGTCCATGATGATGCATTCCATAGCTTTGCATATCAGACTTGTCAGGCTAATGGAGTGATAGTTCTCAGGGTTTGTAGTCGCTCCTCCTTTGTGGAGAGGGATGACTGTAGCAGTGCACCATTTGGTAGGGACAAAGCCTGAGATGAGGCTGTGATTGAACAGAGCACACAGGTGAGGTGCCAGTTCACTCTGTAATTCATGTAGAACACAGTCAGGGATATTGTCAGGTCCCATATAAGCTGTATTCTTGGCCTTGGACAGTGCTGTTTTAACCTGTGTAGCAGTAGTACTGGGTGCCTGGCAATCTACTGGCATTGTGACTAGTGCCTTGGGGGGACAGGGTAAAGTTGGCACTGAATATGTTGGCCAGTATATTGGCAATATCTGTTAGCTCAGTATAGGAGGTACCATTGTGCAGTAGCTCAGAGCAAATCTAGGTATTGCCATGGAGATTCTTTACATGACTATAAAAGGCCTTGTGGTTGTCTTTGCTATCTGTTGCAATTCTGTTTTCATAGCTAGCTTTAGAGGATTTGATGAGGGATCTCAACTTTTTGTTGAGGCTGATAAGGGAGTTTTTCCAGTCCTGGAACTTCACCTTATTCCACATCAGTTTCCTCCTTCTGTTGTAGAGTTTGTTTATGGCAGGGGACCACCAGATTGGGTTCCTTTTTTTTGGAGGAGAGCGTCTTGGTTCTACTGGGTATGGCAAAATCAATGCATTTGTGTATGTGTTCGTATAGTGCATTGGTGTATGATTCAGTGGTTATGCAACTGATCTCCATTTGCATAGGTGCAGTGAAGTTAGCCACCTCTGTTTTTAGGAGACCAAACTTAGCTTTGGAGACGTTTTTCATGGTGGTTACCTTTGCAGGGGGGGGGGGGGTAGGGATGTGAATTTCCAAGGTGATTAGTTTGTGGTCAGATCTAACCAGGGAGGAGTTGACTACTGGTGTACAGCAATGGTCACCCATGCTAGTAATGACCAGGTCAAGGATGTTACTATCTCTGGTGGGGGTAACAATGAGCTGGTCCAGTTGGGCAAGTGTATTGGTACATGAGTAGTTTTCCCAGTTAATGAAGGGTAGTTGAAGTCACCCAGTATGAGAGTATTAAGTTGGACCTTAATATTCTCCAGAGTGCTTAGGAACATGGAGTGTGAGTCTTAGGACATGGTTGGGGACCTATAGCAGGCTACGTCCTGAACCACTGTCTTACCCAATGTTAGCTGCACCTTAAGTATCCCAGATGTATTATGTTGGGCTACCAGTATGGAGGTGTGTGCATCCTTTATGAAGATGGAAACACCACCGCCTTTGGAGCTTCGGTCCAAGTTCTGGGGCCGAAAGGTGTGGAATGAGTTATATCCTGGTAATGCAGGGGTGATTTCTGCTGCCTTGAACCAGGACTCTGTTATGGCACAAATGTCGATGTTCTCCATTTTAAGGAGTGTTTTGAGTCTGTGCATTTTGAGATTTAGACTTCTAGCGTTGAGCAGCATGTTTGTATCTGTTACGGTGGTAATTTGGTCTTTGGAACACCGCCTAAAAAAAGGCACTATAGGGGTGGTAAGAGCCTTGGCCAGTATCTGGAAGCCCATGGCTGACAGCTGTTGGCTATTTCTGGCAAAGCATCAAGGTATTTCAATCATGTCATCCCGGGCAGACAGATATTGGATCCCCTTAGAATGACACCAGAAACTTAGCCAGTTGTTGAAATCAATCATTTTCTGCTTGTACTGTGGTATCATTCTGGGTGATGGTAGGATGCTGCTCAGGGCTAGGGTCATACCCACCTGGGCTACACAATCCGAGAGCTCCTCCATGTCTCTTTTCATGTAGTCTCAAGTCATTTACACCCACATGTACAATGACAGAGTCATATTTTTACCTATTGTTGAGGGATATGAGTGTGTGCATTATGTGGTGGACCCTACCGCCTAACAGGCAGCTGACTGTTACTTTCTCCTTACTCTACCTAATGAGTGGGACATCAGTGCACCTCACTATAAAGTCACCTATGACTAGTGTGTTGGGCATGCTGTTTTGCCTTAGGGGCTTTGGTTGAGTGGCACACTGTTTAAGAGAGTTATGTCTCTCATGATTAGTGTTGTGTTGTGGTCATCAAGTTCATTTCTGCCCTGGAGGTCTCTGCTGTTTGGGTAGATTTTTATTGAGAGTCTCAGCAAAGGTGGTTGTGTGGTTTGAGTCTTTATGTAAATGCAGTGCTGATGTATGTTCTGGAGGCCTATGTGTTCCATGTGGTGTAGTACAAGTGTTGACCTTCCCCTCTTGACCAGCTATTCCGGTCTTGGTTGGAGAGCGTGTGGTTTCCAGTTTGGATGTATAAATGTATCTCTCACAAGTCTGAGTGTTGGGAGGTAAAAGGAGGGGGTTGTCAGTGTACATGAGGCAGTTATTACATTGCCTCAGGATGTCCAAGTTCACCAGGTTAACAGAAGAAAACACAAGGAAATGACCTTTAGACATGCATGGAGGAGTGGGCATTAATAATAAGTACTGGAGCTGTTTCCTTGTAGAATGTTTAGTGCTGTTAACACTTTTGTGTGGTACAATAATTGCTACAAGAAGTCTGATAAAGTGATAGAATAATAATCTAGTAAAAGTGCAGGAGAGGAAAGAACTAGTAGATCTAAGGGAAAATTTGAAGAGCAGACTTTGACACTGCTCAGAAGCTGACAAACAGTCCTGGATAAATCAAATCTGTATCTGGACTAGACTACTTACAGGAAAGGCGAGAAACAAGCACAAACATTGGCTTTTAGACCAGAAAGTTGAAAGAGATGAAAAAACTTCCCAAACAGCCAATAAACTACACTTTATAGGCCAGAAACCACTCCTTTTGTGGTAGATAGGTTATTTAGTGCTTACCACTCCCACTGATAAGCTAGAAGTCTTCCCTCCAACACAGAAAGGCTTGGTGGACTCAGAAGCAAATCTGTATTGGGACTAGATTAGTTACAGGAAAGGCAGGAAACAAGCTCAAAATTTTGATTTTTTTACAGAGAAGCAGCTAAAACAGCACTAAAAATAGTTCAAATGCAGTGCAAGCTAGCACACTTGACTGTGTAGCAGTATTAAAGCAAATATAGTTTAAATAAATGCAATTTATTCAAAATGTATTCTGAACTGAATTCAATTATTGTTTTACTCAACTCTGAACAGTTAAAAAGTACCAATAAATATACTTATCAGCTCAAAAGCACCCTCAGTCAGAACACAGGGAGATTGTAGCAAAGTTATTTTTCTTTTTTTTAGTAAAGTGGAAGGGGAGGAAGGAGGAGCAGAAGATAATTCAAGGTTAAGAAACTAAGTGGGTTGGCCTTCTGAAATATTCTCTCTGTATTAGGTAGAATGAGCTAATGACACTAGACTGGGAAGAGTGCCCCAGATCAAATTTACAGTATGGAGCGGACAACTGCAAAGTCACCAAGTATAAGAACAGGATAGGGAGGGAGGGTGGGAAACTAAACCAGTTATACGATACACTCCTTGGCAGAAAATCAGAAGAAAAACTAGCTAGAAAAGATTTACAAAGAGTGTGACAGTAAAAACTTTATTTATCAGGCCTTGTGAGGCAGAAAATTTTAGTACAACCATGCAGATTAGTTTATAGCTAGAAAATACAGTAAAAAGTATGCAGCAGACAATAAAAGTGCTATAAATATCTATAAGCAATAACTAGTAAAAATAAGCAAAAATCAGGATACTTAAAGTTATATATCACAGATCAGAGTTTTGCTCAGTGTCCGTCCTCTGATTAGCTCTGTGTAAAATGGCAGAAACACTCAGAAGGTAACCTCATAAGTAACACAAAGTTGAAACTTGAAACAACTTTAAAAATAGCTCGAAAGAACCAATGGAGGTGCTTACTCCAAGCTGTAGTCCAGGTAAGCCCAATCAGCCAATGACCATAAACATTACACTCTTACTGAAATGCAAAATGGTTTCTGCTAAGCTAAGATGGTGTGGAACATGTGCTCAGATACATAGCCTCTGTAAACAACCAACTAGGCCCAGAAGACAAGCCTGAATACGGACAATGCTCCAGCTACTATCTAACACTACTTAGGCAGAAAACACTGCATAAATGTTTATCATAGCAGAAAAAGAGCAGTGAGCCTTTAAATGAAAGTTTTAAACAGATAAAGGAGCAAGAAGACTCTAGGGAATACTTTTAACTGCAAACAAACCAGTTATATGATACACTCCTTGGCAGGAAATCAGAACAAAAACTAGCTAGAAAAGATTTACAGTGTGACAGTAAAAACCTTATTTATCAGGACCTGTGAGGCAGAAAATTTTATTACAACCATGCAGATTAGTTTATAGCTATAAAATACAGTAAAAAGTATGCAGCAGACAATAAAAGTGCTATAAATATCTATAAGCAATAACTAGTAAAAATAAGCAAAAAACAGGATACTTAAAGTTATATATCACAGATCAATGTTTTGCTCAGTGCTCTTCCACTAATTAGCTCTGTGTAAAATGGCAGAAACACTCACAAGGTAACCTCTTAAGTAAGAGAAAGTTGAAACTTGAAACAACTTTAAAAAAAAAGCTCGAAAGAACCAGTGAGGTGCTAACTCCAAGCCATAGTCCAGGTAACCCCAACCAGCCAGTGACCATAAACATTACACTCTCACCGAAATGCAAAATTGTTTCTGCTAAACTATGATGGTCTGGAACATGTGCTGAGTCACATAGCTTCTGCAAATAACCAAATAGGCCTAGAAGACAAGCCTGAATATGGAAAATGCTCCAGCTACTTCCTAGCACTACTTAGGCAGAAAACACTACAGAAATGTCTATCACAGCAGAAAAACAGCATGGCCAGCCCTTTGTGGTGCTTTTCATATTCTTATTAGAAGATTATGTAACACCATCTTCGGGTGGTTGGTGAATAGGGGAAAGGAACCACTATGTGTACATGAAGGTATCTTCTTGAATCTCCAACTTGAGTTCAGCAATCTTTTAAATAAATCTGTAGTGTAGGTGAAGAACAGATTTAAGGTACTGGACCTGATGGATACCCTACTTTAATAAGTATGGAGAGATGTTTTGGACGTTGACCAAGAAGTCACAACAAAAAAGATTCCAAATAGAAAGAAGATTATAAAGGCAAAATGGTGCCAAGCTTTTCTTGCACTAAGGAATAAAGAATTTACTACGACCATAGTGATATGACCTTGATTGGGGGATATAATGTCTGTTTGTGCTTGCATGTGGAGATGAGAGAAAGCTGCAAGATTAACTCAGCAATTTGATGGAAAGGGGGATTCCCAGGCTGGCTATTCTCCTG
Organism: Protopterus annectens; assembly: GCF_019279795.1. NCBI lineage: Eukaryota > Metazoa > Chordata > Ceratodontiformes > Protopteridae > Protopterus > Protopterus annectens. The sequence continues at coordinate 723,350,087 of NC_056725.1, read as the reverse complement.
TGCAAGTGGGAAATTTTCAAGATAGTCACTGACCAGAAGTGCAAAGACTTGAAATCCCAAGCTGGTGTTGATAAGCTCTAAGGGACTTCATGAGTGTAAGCATGAATACAAAATGGAATAGCATTGAATTCCCCATGTTCATAGACTGCCTACATCACCACCAGGGAGAGGACTTAAGGGCAGGGTTAGGGCTGGCTTAAAAAAGCCTGTTCCACTAGTGACAGCATTATGCAGGCTGCTGACTGTGGCACTCAGCGTACCTGTCAGGTGAAGAAAAAAAATTAGTTTACCATCAAGGTCTCAGTCTGTATAGTAAGCCAGATTGATTCTGCTGACAGGAGTATAAGAGAAACAGCTGCTACTTGAGACAGTGGGTAGGTGGATTGAGGCAAAATAGCATCCTCACGGCTTCCTGTATGATGGTACGCACCCAGCAGCTCTTGCCCTGTGCTTGGTTGAAAGTCCTGGGAAGAGAAGCAAAGGGCCTCATGAGGGAGGCTTGATGGTTTAGGTTTACAGTCAGTGAGCCAAAATAGATATAGAAATAAATAAATAACATTAGCAAAATGGCTATCACTAGAAGTTTTAGAAGTAGTCATGGAAATAAGGAGAACAAAAGGTAATGGACATAGGGAAAACTATGTCAAAATGAATGCAAAGTTTCAGAGAACACCAACAAAAGATCTGAAGGCATATCTAAATGAGTAGTGCAAAAATTAGATAAAGGTAATAGAATGGGAAAGGCACACAATCCTTTTAAAAAGATTAGTAGTATTACAGGACACTTAGAAAACTTTCTTACAAAATTGGCATGCCAAAAGGGTGGGAGGGACCTAAAAGAGGTAGAAAAGGTGTTAGAAATGTAGAGAACAACTATAAAAAAGGACCCTAAAATCACTGCACATATGATGGCAGGATATCTGATCCAGCGACAGACATTTTGAAGTGTGACGTTAAATAGACCACAGATAGCCTTTCTAATAACTAGGATGCAGAAAGTAATGGCATCCTACCTGAATTATGTAAAATTCTGTTGCTGTAGTGCTGCTTGGAATTTACCATCAAATTTGGAAAATACACCCAAAACACTATTGAGCACAGAAATTAAAGGTTAAGCCACACAACATGCCAAATGAAAAAAAAAATATGTAAAATACCCAGAGTATAAAACCAAAGAAGAAATCCTTTATTAATAAACGGTAAGCGTTTTCATGGTAAAAGCACTTTTTCAGACCATACAAAGACTAAAGGTAAAAACAACTAATTTATACATCTCAAAACTAATTAAATAAAATAATTAAATACTTAATTAAAAAGTATGGTTACCTTGATTAATGATGCAATTTACATAGTTTCAGCACTGATTTAAGGGAGATAGTATTATTTAAACCAAAAACTTATCTGCTTGCAAAGTTAAAATCCATTTCAACCCAGCTGCGTCCGTTTTATCTCTTAATGGCTCTTCCCAATGTTTTTATACATCAATTGCAGAACCATAAATTCAGAAGTCTGTCCCAAGTTACTTCTAATATATTTATTTAGCACATTAGTACTTAACATTTCTCTTAATTTCTCCTAAATGCTCCAAAATGTCTTTCATACTGCAATTATTTTTTCCAACATAAAAAGGGCAATTTTTACAGATTAGCCAAGTATACAAGATCTTGTTTCTTGTAGTCTGCATAAAACTGCATTTCATATTTTTTCTGAGTAGTAGGGTATACAAAAAATGTTCTGCTGGAAATAAAACTACATGCCTTACAGCTACAACAAGGAAAAGTTCCTACTCTCTTTGTAGGTAAGAGAAAGGGTTACCTTTACTCTTTCTATGGCCTGAAGAAGTGCTTGTAGCACAAAAGTGCTTACCATTTTATACTCTGCCTTCAGCCTTGGCAGTTATTTTCTATATTTTTTTTCATTTGGAAAATACAACATGGGTCATTTGATTGATAAAGGTCAATTTAAATTCCAGTCTCAGAAAAGAGTAATGTTAAGGAGTGCTCAGATTATCAAGCAATTGTATGCGTTTCACATTCTACCAAGGCAAGCAACTCAAAACACCCTGGAAACTACCCTCCAGTATGGCATAGATGGAAAACTGCCAGATGCACAGGCAGGTTTTAAAAGGAGTAGATTCACAGCAGATCAAATTACCAACATCTATTGGTTAATAGGGAAAGCAAGGGATTTCCAGAAAGTACTTACTTCTGCTTTATTGTGGCAACTTCTTAAAGAAATTGGGATATCAAAACACCATATTTGCCTCCTGAAGGAATCTATGTAGAACAAAAAACAACAAACAAAACAAAATGAATGACCAGTGGTTCAAGATTTGGAATGGCATGCAATAAAGCTATGCATTGTCACTCCACTTGTTCAGTTTCTGCACTGAATATATCATGTAAAGTGTTGGGATATATGACTCAGATGTCGAATTCAGAATAGCTATTAGAAATAATAACAACCTCAGATATGTAGAGGATATCACTCTGATGGTTGGAAAAGGATGAGTTGAGGAGCCTGTTATTTATTATTAGTTTATATATTTCCAGTTTGATTGCCGGGGAGGTCCACTGAGCCCAGAGAGCCCATTTTCAGTTGAGATCTGGGGAGAAAAGCTCCATGAAACAGATTACAGTAAAGATTGCAGTCCAATAAAAATAAGGTATAACTACAAATACATATCAAATAATACAAAGGATGAGCAATATTGCCCATAGTGGAAAAATATTGTGCAGATACATTTTAACAAATTCACACAGTTAAAGTCAAAGTCAAAAGCTATTTACAATATTTACAGAGTGTGAGAGATCATGTGGGAATTAGCTATAGAAGGTTATACCCAGCTATAAGGTGCTTAGGAACTCAGCAGGATACCCTCCCAGGGGCTTTTGTTAAAGAGTTCTAGGTTGGGAGAATGCAGTTACATTTCCATTTGGAGGAGAGGTAGGTATAAATCTGTGTTTTGAAGTTGTTTGCATTTGACATTGTCCTTAGCACGGAAGGGAGAGAGTTCCATTTCTTACCCAAGGAGAAGGAGAGGAGAAGCTGTCCAGCAGGATGTTTAGGTTTGTGGATAGTAATCAAGTTTTGGTGCTCAGATCTGACAGTTCTGTTTGGGGTGTATGGGGGAAGGATGTTGGTTAGAGCTGGGCATTTAGTTGGATTAAATATTAGTCTATGTGCTATAGTGAGCTGGAGGAAGTCCAGGTAATTTGCGAATTCTAACCAATTGATGGATTGGAGGGTCACACAGTGATGTATGGAATGTTTGGCTTTGGTGGCAAATTTAGAAATTTTGTTATAAGAGCTTTCAAGTTTGGAAGTGATGGAAGAGGATAGGTTAGTTAGTAGTGGGGCACCATACATAAGGGAGGGAAGGAGGTAAGAGGAGGCCAGAGTATGCCTGGTAGAAGTAGAAAGGAAGTAGTTGTTCCTGTATAGCATACCTAGTTTTTGGTGGGTTTTCTTTATATTTTGCTGAATATGGATGTCGAACATGAGGTGTTCGTCTATAGTTACACCGAGTAGTTTGGCAAAGGGAACAACTTCGATCGGAGAGTTGTTTTGGCTAAGGACTTGGAAGGAATTTTTATCAACAGAGAAGGATTTTGAGGAAGTGAATAGTAGTATTTTAGATTTGTTAGCATTGAGAAAAAGGAGTTCCAAAAAAGTCTAGGGTTTTGGGGATGGTTGGACTGGAGCTTAGTGTAGTAGGGGTTTTTTGTCTTCGAAGATTTTTTTTTTTGCAAAGTTACGGAGCTGTGTATATTGGGAAAGGGTTTCAGAAAATTTATTTTGTTGGTAAAGCTTCCAGGATTTGTCTCTTTGATGCATAATTTGCTTTTTGTCTTTGGTTAGCCAAGGGGCAGTTACAGTTTTTATTCTTTTTTTTCCTTGGTGGAGCTAGGGAATTTACAACTCTAGGAAAGTAGAATTAAAGTAGTCAATGGCTTTACTGAGTGGAAGGGTATCTAGAATGTTCCAATTCATTTGTTTGTGATAGTTAGAGAAGGTTCTGGGGGTCTGAATATATTGATGTTGGTGTGGATGGGAGGTGGTTGCATGGTAAATGAATGCTGGGAGATGGTCACTAATAGAGTCAGGGATGGCGCCAGAGTTGGTAATTTTATTTGGATGGGTGACTAAGATCCAATCAAGAGTGGATCCTGTGGGATTTGTTTTATTGGATCTGGTGATGGACGGGATTGAGTAAAGTTAAAGAGGTTAATGGACAGGGAGGGCATGAGCCTGTTGATTTTATTCCAATCGATATTTACATCACCTTGTATGTAAGTTTCAAGGTTAATTTCAGCCGAGGCCCATTGGAGTACGTCTTCAAGGGTTGAGATGTTATTTCTGGGTGGGATATAAAGGGTGATGATAGAGAGGCTTTTGTGATTATTCATTTTTAATAGACAGACTGTTAGTTCTGCATTGGCAAATTTAGGAATGGGGTTTGGTAGGGGAATTAAGGTAAGTAGATTGGAATAGATTAATGCAATGCCTCCACCATTTTTCTTTGGGTGGTCACATCTAAGAGTGTGAAATCCAGAGGGTAGGATTTCAGAGTCAGAGATGTGGGGTTTGAGCCATGTTTCAGAGATGGCTACAATGTCATGCTGGTTATGACTTAACCATGCTTGAAACTGATGTGCTTTGTTGTTGAGACTTTGGGCAATGAGTGTGAAAAATTTAAGATTATTGTAGGGGGATGAAAGGTTAGAGGAAGGGGGTAATTATTTGTGGATGGGTTAGGTCTGGGGCTGGGGTGAATGTCTCCAGCTAAGACGAGGTTATTAAAGGAAGTTATTTTATTGTGTTTTGATTTGGATTTAGGGTGTTCTGGAAGGACTAGTATTTGTTTAAGGGCAAGTGCCTTTGTAGCAGTGGAAATAATTTTAGGATTAAAAAGGTGCAGAGGGTTGAGCTGAAACAGAGAGGAGGAGATAGCAAAGAAATGATAATTTGTGTGAGGGAGGAGATGGTTTTGTGTGGGAGTATGGAAAGGAGTAGAAAGTGGAAACTGATTGGAGGTATAGGAGCTGGCATGGTACAAAGTTGTTAGGAGTAGGAGGAGGGAGATGGGGGTTCAGAGTGTTAGGAATGGTAAGGAAAGCATGATTAGAAAAAGGTAGTTTAATATGGGAGGATTTGTAGTTGGAGAGAAGAGCTGTGGGGTGAGAGGGGGTAGTGAAAGAGTGATGTCTTTAATTAGTGATGTATTTAATTACTGTGGGTGAAAGGAGGAGGAACAAAGAGGGGAAGGTTTTGACTGGATGGCTGTGTTAAGTGGGAGGGGAGTAGTTGAAATAAAAGTAGGAGTAGTTGGGGTGGGTGGAAATTGGGGGCAGGGTAGTGGAGCGGAGTGATCCTGCAGGTTGGACAGAGCGGGTAGAGCCAAGGAGAAGGAAGAAAGCCAGCAGAAAGTTATCAGTGAAACTGAGAACTAGCTCAGAGGTAAGGAGGCACTGACATAAGGCACGCTGTATGTGAAATTAGAAGGATACAGAGGGTTGACAGGGGATAGGAGCTGAAAACAGGGCAGTAGCAGTTTAATAGAATATAGTAAGTGTACTTACATGTGAGCACACTACTGGGGATTCCTATGAAACAAGGCAGAAAAGCTAAGTCAAAAGATGGTGCCTTTCTACATCAGTTTTGCTGATACCTCTGTAATTAAGCAGGAGTGGGAGGGGAGGTGTGCAAGTTCAAGGTAAGGGAGGGGGGTAGACACAAAGTAATGCAAAGTTGTGAGTCAGAAAAACTGGACTGGACCAGCTGCTAGAAAGAAAACAGGAAAACCAAGCCAAGTTAATTCCAGGTCAGTCCAGTTCAGTATTTTCCTAATAATTACAAATGTAATGTTACTAATCTAGTACAGAGTGGTGAAAAGGACCACCACTTCTGCAGGGAAAAATAAAAGTAGTATGGGCTGCAGGTACATAGGAAAACTTTTCCAAGAGAAAGTAGTTTTAAGTAATTGACCTATGAGTACTATAGGAAGAGAAATGGGGGGGGGCAGTAGTGTGCACGGGTACAGTAAAAGGGGAAAGAGTCTTTAGTTTGGAGGACAGATGAATACTACACTAGTGTAGCTGAAAGCACTTTAGTGTTCCACCGATGCAGGGTCTCACAGTGCAGGGCAACAAGACAGACTTGGGTTGATTGGAGGTTGGCCAAGACACAGGACGTAACTTTTGCGGAAGGGACTGGAAGTAAATAGGAAAAGGAGGTAAATATTAGGTCTGAAGTTTTAAAACACTCTGATTACCAAGTAACTAAGATAGAGAAAGCAGGGGAGGGGCAGCATACCTTGTAAGAAACAGCACAATTCTATGAACAACACAAAATATAAGGATAGCAGAGAAAAAAAACCCAAAAAGGTAACTGCAGCTGATACCAAGCTATTATAACATACACTGCACTATTGTGTATTCTTATAAAGGTTATGAAGACAAAAATAGTAACTACTAAGCTGCTACACACTATTTAGCATTCTTCACTAAAAGTCAAGAATAACAGTGGTATGCTACAGAAACACAAGTAACTTCTAAGATGCTGCACACAATGTAACAGATGCTACACACAATTTAACATTCTCCACTAAAAGTCAAAAATCTGTGGTGTGCTATAGAAACAAGTAACTACTAAGATGCTACACGCAATTTAGAATTCTCCAACTAACAGTCAGAAATAACAGTGATGTTATGCAGATACACAGAGTCGGTTGTATCTAGGAGGTTAATTAATTGCCAAAAGGTTACTGATCTAAAAGTACACATAGCAGGTGACAGTATTCACATTACTGAATAAAGCAGCATTTTACTTGTTTTTAAAGTCACAATATGCTATAAACACAATTTTATACTGGCATAACAAAAACACTCATATGCAGGGCAAATAGAGTAAAGGAAAAAATAACAAAAACGCTCTTGAAATGCAAATCCAGAAAACAAGTGACCAGATAGAGCTGTTACCAACCAGAAATATGCATGACAAAAATACATACCATGTGTGAAACTTCTTAAAAATAGCAGTAATAGTCACAAACAAAAACAATACCAGGTAGTATTTATATGCAAGCACACTACTGGGGATTCCTATGAAGCAAGACAGAAAAGCTAAGTCAAAGATGGTGCCTTTCTACATCAGGTTTTTTGATACCTCTGTAATTAAGCAGGAGTGGGAGGGAAGGTGTGCAGGTTCAAGGTAGGGGAGGGGGGTAGACACAAAGTAATGCAAGGTTGTAAGCCAGAAAAACTGGACTAGGCCAGCTGCTAAAAAGAAAACAGGAAAACCAAGCCAAGTCAATTGCAGGTCAGTGTGGTGCAGTATTTTCCTAATAACTACAAATGTTATGTTACTAATCTAGTACAGAGTGGTGAAAATGACCACCACTTCTGCAGGGAAAAACAAAAGTAGTATGGGCTGTGCAAATACATTGGAAAACTTTTCCAAGAGAAAGTAGTTTTAAGTAACTGATCTAGGAGTACTATCGGAAGAGAGAAATTAGGGGGGGACCAGTAGTGTGCACGTGTACAGTGAAAGGAGAAAGAGTCTTCAGTTTGGAGGACAGATTAAATACAACTCTAACATACCCTAGTGTAGCTGAAAGCACTTTAGTGTTTTGCCAACGTAGGGTCTCACAGTGCAGAGCAATGAGACAGCCTTGGGTTGATTGGAGGTTGGCTAAGACACAGGATGTAACTTTTGCCGAGGGGAACTAGTGTAGCTGAAAGCACTTTAGTATTCCACCGATGCATGGTCTCACAGTGCAGGGCAACGAGACAGCCTTGTGTTGATTGGAGGTTGGCCAAGACACAGGATATAACTCTTGCTGAAGGGAACTAGTGTAGGGGAAAGCACTTTAGTGTTCCACCGATGGAGGGTCTCATAGTGCAGGGCAACAAGACAGCCTTGGGTTGATTGGAGGTTGGCCAAGACACAGGATGTAACTTTTGCTGAAGGGAACTAGTGTAGCTGAAAGTACTTTAGCATTCCACCAATGCAGGGTCTCTCTCACAGTGCAGGGCAACAAGACAGTATTGGGTTGCTTGGAGGTTGGCCAAGACATGGGATGTAACTTTTGCTGACGGGAACTAGTATAGCTGAAAGCACTTTAGTGTTCCACCGATGCAGGGTCTCACAGTGCAAGGCAACGAGACAGCCTTGGGTTGATTGGAGGCTGGCCAAGACACAGGATGTAACTTTTTCTGAAGAGAACTAGTGTAGCTGAAAGCACTTTAGTGTTCCACCGACGCAGGGTCTCACAGTGCAGGGCAATGAGACAGCCTTGGGGTGATTGGAGGTTGGCCAAGACACAGGATGTAACTTTTGCTGATAGGAACTAGTGTCGCTAAAAGCACTTTTGTGTTCCCATGATGCATGGTCTCACAGTGTAGGGCAACGAGACAGCCTTGGGTTGACTGGAGGTTGGCCAAGACACAGGATGTAACTTTTGCTGAAGGAAATGTGAGCACACTACTGGGGACTCATATGAAGCAAGGCAGAAAAGCTAAGTCAAAAGATGGTGCCTTTCTACATAAGGTTTGTTGATGAAAGTGAAAGTAGAAATTTAAAAAAGTTGGCTTTATGCTGAATATCAAAGTACTAAAATTATGTATCTAGCCCTATGAATTCCTTGCAGATAGATAGGGAAGTTAGAAAAGAAAAGAGTGACATTTTTTTTCCTGCGCTTTATGGTCTCTGCAAATGGTGACAGGAGCCATAAAAAATCAGAAGTTGTTTTTTTCTTGGAAGGAAAGCTATATCAAATGTGAATAAGACTGTGTTGACTGGAGCCATAAAATTAGAAGATTTTTGCTAGACGGTAGTAGGCCGGGTGGTCTAAAGTCATTGAAGTCAAAAAGAGATATATTCAACGTAATTACTGAAAAACAACAATCGCTTCTTAATGTGTGCAGATTTATCTCCTTAATTTCACATTTACTTCCTTCTTTCTCTTTCTCTCTCTCTCTCTCTCTCTCTCTCTATATATATATATATATATATATTTATTTATTATGTATGTATACACACAGTCCATCCATCCACCTTACTAATCCATAATATCCCTAACCCTATGCCTTCCCCTTACTTTATCTTACAAACAACACAAGTGCTATTCATATAAATTTGTTTGACATTAGTGGTAAAGTTTTGGTTCATGGATAGCAAATGGAAACTGTTTACTTCCTTTAATGATCCTCTGTTCTTTCATTGTTTTAGTTTTTCAGTAAGTTTTTTCTTTTCAAAATACAAGCATCAGTCACTTTTTAATTTCTACAAGTCTTTTGGGTTTCTAATACAATGATGGGAATGGATCCAATTCCTGTCAAAGTATGATTAAAGTTCATGAAATTAGTATTGTTTCAGTCAGTTAGTATTGTTAGCCAGCAGTGCTCTTTGCAGCACCCACAATGTGCCCAGTACAGTTCGTACAGAGTTACATGTATCGGTAGCATTACAATTGTAATTTCTTTTTTATAAGCTCCATTGCTCCTACTACTATTGGAACCGTCTAGGTATCCTTTTTCCACATTGCCCTCATTCCTGCCTGCAAATCCTGGTATTTTATGACTTTGTTTCTCTCTGTATGCAAAACACTGTAGTCAGTGGGCGCAGCAATTTCAATGATCAATGCTACTTTTGTTTTCTTTTCATGGACTTCAGATCAGTACTACTTTTGTTTTCCTTCTGTGGACTTCTATATCTGGTTTTCTCACATCTATTTTCTGAACTGTTGGTAATGGGTGATCCTATGTGATATAAACTTCATCATTTTCTATAATGCTTTGCGCTCATGTTTCCAGTGTTTTTTAGCTACCTCAATATTATAGTGTTTGCACAATTCTCAATGCAACAGTCTTGCTACATTATTATGCCTTTCAGTATACAGTCCATCTGCCATTAGTAAATCACAACCAACAAGATGTGCGACTGTTTCCAATTCTGTTTTACAAATCCTACATTTGTCTGTTTCTCTCACATGTTCAACAGACTTCGTAAACCAATGTGTATGTAGTCCACTATCTTGTTCCGCTAATATTAATTTTTCATCTTTTGGTTTAAATTCACCTCTCCTTAACCATTCCTGTATTAGATCCTGATCAACATGAGGTTTTTCCAAGAGTTTTTTATTCTTGCAACTATATTTATGTATTTTCCATATTTCTTGCCTTCTCATCTGATCCTTCATTTTATATTTTTTCTTTTTTTTTTGGCACATTCAGTTGTTGCCTGATTTTTATCTACTTCTGGTTTGGTTTACATTGCCACTTGATGCCAATATGCTTCTACTAAACTAAGCAGGGAAGTCACCTTAGACTTATTCTCCTCACATTTCAAAACTTTCATACATTTGGTCTTGTGAGGTCAGCAGGTATGTATGCAGTCCCATGATCATAAATCTATTCAAGTAATCAATTCCGAGGAGGCCCATGCCTGCTTCAGAATGGAGAATATATAGTCATGGTATGCACTGATTTTTTATAGATCATTTGATGAGCATGAAACATTCTTCTTGTTTTCCTGTCCAACCTATCCAGCACCTTTTGGGGCCAGTCAATCACTCCAAAATTATAAGTTAGGACAGGAAGAGCAAATTGGTTTATAGAATGGACTTTGTTCTTAGATGTCAGTGTTATTTTCAGTATTAATTTTAATCATCTCAAATCTTTCTTACTAAGTTTTATTTGCATTTCTTCAAGTTTTATTGTTTATCCTTCATCATTTCCCAAATATTCATACATTGTCTCTTGCTCACGTTCTTTTATATCACATTCCTGTCCCAAACTGATGTTTTCTTGGTGCTGCATCTTTTTTGCTTTAAAGGTTGGTTTTGCACATTTATCAAGACCAAATGACATTCTTATAGCATCTGAAAAGGTTTTGACCACTTGCAGGTGTGCTTTCAGTTCCTCGTCTGATGAACTATATAGTTTTAAATCATCGACAAAAAAAGATGAGAAGTCTTTACACTTTGTTTTCTGGGAGCCAAATTGTAGCCACGACATAATCTGTTAAGTAGACAGCTTATTGGTTTAAGGGCAAGACAAAAGAACAGTGGTGACATAGAGTCACTCTGAAATATCCCTCTTTGAATTTTTATCCCTGGAATAATAATTTATCCTTTATCATGGCTTAACTGTGAAGTGGTTTGCCACTGTTTCATGGTCGCTGTAATGTAATCGAGCAGTGTAGTGTGTATCTTATATGTTTTTAAGCCCTCTTTTATCCTTGAATGTGGGATACTGTCAAATGCTTTTTTTGTAGTTCTATCCATGCCATATCCATGCCATACTTAGATTCTTCCCTTTTTTAAAGTTCTCCATTATGACTTTAACAACAAATGATTCTTTGTTCCATATGATTTTCTTTTACTACCCTTTTGTTCCACTGCCATGATTGAGTTTTCTTCTAAATGTTTATACACTGGCATTAGGCAAGTTACTGATCTGTAGTTTTTAAGATAGCTTGCAGGTTCACTCTTAAATAGGAGTATTGCTTTTCCTGTTGTTAACCAGGCTGGTGTCTGTTTAGGGTGCACATATAAATAGTTCTTGCTTATTGTTAAATTATCATGTAAAGATGTTAATACTTTTAACCAGAAGTTAGGTACTGCATCTGGGCAACTTTGTTTCAATCTCTCTGACTGTTACGTCATCACATTTCATATCCTGTATGTTTGAACTTCTCATTCTTTCTTTTACTTCCCCTATCCATTTAGCATCTTTGTTATATTCCACAGGATCTTCATAGATATTATTCCAAAATGTATCTATTTCTTCTTTTTTGGCAATGTTCCAATTCCTTTTGCCTTGTTTTCCAATTCTTTATAAAACTTTTTGGGTTATCAATAAATTGCTAATTTTGCACTTTTTCTTTATATTTATCTGCATATCTTCTAAGTTTTTCTGCCTGTGCTGATATTTTTAGTTTATTATTTGTGATAGATCCCAATCTCTTCTGATACGGAGAGTTGCTTTTATCATGTCTATCTTTCTAAGTATTTTTGCTGATCTGTTCCCTCTTCAATACTCTTCTAACAGTGACACTTCATATCTTAACTGCTTTATAGTTTTCTCTATTTGATATTTCCATGATGGCATTTGATTTTTCCCTTTCTTTCGATTACTAACCTGTGGATATTCTATAGAAAGTTCCAGAGCATCTTACTGTGCCACATTCTTTTCAATTTCATCCTGTGCCATCCATTGCTCTTTCACATGGGAGCTCACTGGCCTATCACTCCACAACACTGACTGCATCAGAATTGCCACAGTTTCCTCTTCCTTCCCTTACTGTGCAACTCCAGTTGAATGTTTGTACTGGTTTCCTATGGAAGGCTGCAAAGTGTCTTCATATGGTAACTGATAAGATGTTTCCCACTTCACTGGTTTCTTCTTAATTTGCGGATCCATTGTTCTATCCTGCTGTGATATTATCAGTTAGATTTTCTACACTAAATCCTTCACTTCACAGGTAATCCATAACTTCACTTTCTATTTTTTAACTTCTGCATTACTAATCCTTTTTACTCATTTTCCTCTTTGTTTTCTTATTTTTTGTATTGTAAAATTTTCCATATCCGGATGCCTTTGCCTGTATTTTTCTTCAAATATATTTGATGCTGAACTTTTTGTATTGATCTGTTGTGCTTTCTTCTTTGCAAAGATATTCCACCATATTAAGTCTCGTTTTCTTTCCCATGTCAATATTTCTTCTTCAGGTGTTTCCTGCTCCTCCTGTTTCTCCTTACCTTGGGGACTTGTTGTTCCATCATGCTGTGATATAACCTGTGTTAGACTTTTGTCATTGAATCTTTCACTTTTTTTAGGTATTCCATAACGTCAACCTCTATTTGTTTAACTTCTACTTTACTAATCCTGTGTTCTGTGTTCCCTCTTTGTGATCTTATTGTTTGTGTTGTGAAATTTTCCATATCTGGATGCCTTTGCCTGCATTTCTCTTTGAATATCTTTGGGGCTACCTTTTTTGTATTGATTAGTTTGGCTTTCTCCTTTGCATGAATATTCAACCATATCTTTCTTTCCCATGTCCATATTTCTTGTTTCTAGATTTTGTTCTTTATATTTTCACATTTCCTCAGTCTCTTCTTTTTCCAAGCAGCCCAAGGATTCTTTCTTGGTCTATATAACGTTTTTCATAAATCTGTTGTATTAATGAACACAAATTTTTATTTGAAGTTATTGACAGTTTTTCTTGTGGAAGTATTTTTCTGTCCTCTAATTTCTCTCTTAGTCTTATTGTATATCTTCTGTCTGGAAATTCTGGGTTTCTTACATAATAGAAACAATACATATTTTTTTTCTTATACTCAACTGACCACTGTATTATCTTTATGGCTCTTTTGTAGCCTATCATTTTTTGTGATTTTTGTCGACTACTATTTCTTTCTACAACAGGTGGCCATCCTCCCCCTGGGTCTTGCCTAGAACCATTGTAGGAATATTTCCTTGTCTTGAGGATTCTACACTGTCATTTTTGCAGTCTTGGCACCAATGTGCCTATCAGGATTGGGCACTTTTTTTATTCTGGGTCTTTTGCACCCAACTTTCTTTTTTTAATTTTTTAACCTACTTCTGTCTATGATATATGCCATATAAAATACAGTCTATATATCAATACCTTCTTGGTGAGATTTTGTGAAAATCAGGGTCCAACTCATGAAGATACTCACCAAGACTTGAAGATGAATTCAATTGCAGCAATACTACTCTCCTTCCCTTGCTGACATATCATCTCTCAATTCAGACCCCTCACCTCTCCATGTGTACACCTCAACTATCCATTCGGACCCCTCATCTCTCCATTCACCTAAAAGCATGACTCAATACTTTTGCAGTTCTTCCAATAGCCAAATATTCAAATGGCAGATATGTAGAAAAACATGTGTGTGCGTGTGTGTGTGTGTGTGTGTGTGTGTGTGTGTGTGTGTGTGTGTGTCTGTGTGTGTGTGTGTGTGTGTGTGTGTGTGTGTGTGTGTGTGTATACATATATATATATATATATATATATATATATATATATATATATATATATATATATATATATATATATATATATATATATATATATATATATATATATATATATATATATATATATATATATATATATATATATATATATATATAGTTTTATATATATATATATACATATATATATATATATATATATATATATATATATATATAGAGAGAGAGAGAGAGCTTTATATATATGTATATATATATATATATATATATATATATATATATATATATATATATATATATATTCACAGTGGATATAAAACGTTTAGACACCCCTGTTAAAATGCCAAGTTTTTGTGATATAAAACAATGAGACCACAATAAATCATTTCAAAGCTTTTCCTACCTTTAATGTGACCTGTAACCTGCATAATTCAATTGAAAAATAAACAAATCTGTTAGGGGAAAAATATAAAAAATAAAAAACATGCAATAAGCTGGTTGTATAAGTCTGCACACCCTTAAATTAATACTTTGTTGAAGTACCTTTTGATTTTATTACAGCATTCAGTCTTCTTGGGTAGGAGTCTGCCAGCATGGCACATCTTGACTTGCAAATTTGCCCACTCTTCCTTGCAAAAGCACTCCAAATCTGTCAGATTGTAGGGGCGTCTCTTGTGCACAGCCCTCTTCAGTTCACCCCACAGATTTTCTATTGGATTTAGGTCTGGGCTCTGACTGGGCCATTCCAAAACTTTAATTTTCTTTTGGTGAAGCCATTCTTTTGTGGATTTCGATGTATGCTTGGGGTCATTGTCATGTTGGACGGTGAAATTCCTCTTCATCTTCAGCTTTCTAGCAGACACCTAAAGTTTTGGGGCTAAAAGTGACTGGTATTTGGAATTGTTCATAATTCCCTCCACTGTGACTAAAGCCTCAGTTCCAGCTGAAGAAAAGCAACCCCAAAGCATGATACTGCAACCCCCGTGCTTCACCATAGGGATGGTGATCTTTTGGTGATGCAAAGTGTTGTTTTTGTGCCAGATGTATCTTTTGGAATGTGGCCAAAAAGTTCAACTTTGGTCTCATCAGACCACATTTGCCTGCATGCTTTTGGGAGACTTGATGTATTGTTTTGCGAAGTTTAGCCGGGCCTGGATGTTTTCCTGTGTAAGAAAAGGCTTCTGTCTTGCAACCCTACC